>NW_027614878.1:0-19702 GCF_965212315.1 Lampetra planeri | reverse complement strand
GGTTGGCGAGTGAGTGGGTTGGCGAGTGAGTGGGTTGGCGAGTGAGTGGGTTGGCGAGTGAGTGGGTTGGCGAGTGAGTGGGTTGGCGAGTGAGTGAGTGCCTAGGTGAGTGGGTTGGTGAGTGGGTGAGTGGCTGGGTGAGTGAGTGAGTGGGTGTGTTTGGAGAGTGGATGAGTGAGTGGGTTGGCGAGTGAGTGGGTTGGCGAGTGAGTGGGTTGGCGAGTGAGTGGGTTGGCGAGTGAGTGGGTTGGCGAGTGAGTGGGTTGGCGAGTGAGTGGGTTGGCGAGTGAGTGGGTTGGCGAGTGAGTGGGTTGGCGAGTGAGTGGGTTGGCGAGTGAGTGGGTTGGCGAGTGAGTGGGTTGGCGAGTGAGTGGGTTGGCGAGTGAGTGGGTTGGCGAGTGAGTGGTTGGCGAGTGAGTGGGGTTGGCGAGTGAGTGAGTGCCTAGGTGAGTGGGTTGTTGAGTGGGTGAGTGGCTGGGTGAGTGAGTGAGTGGGTGTGTTGGAGAGTGGATGAGTGAGTGGGTTGGCGAGTGAGTGGGTTGGCGAGTGAGTGGGTTGGTGAGTGAGTGAGCGAGCGAGCGTGTGAGCCAGCCAGAGTGTGAGCGAGCAGGCGGGCGAGTGAGTGAGTGAGCGAGCGAGCCCTTACCACGACCGTGCGTCCGACGACGCTGCGCTCGCCGCACAGCGCGATGAGCGAGTCCTTGATGGTGAACTCCGCCACTCCGGCCTCGTTCGCAACGACGTTGCCCAAGTCGCCCACGTGCCTGAACAACAACAACAACAACCGCCATTCCCCACTAAGTGGTGGTGACGTCACCACGACGCTTGTGCCAGGCCAAGTGCACCTTGAGGCTACCACGTGAAGTGTCGAATGCCCGCTGGCATGAGGTCACGGGGCAGACCCAGGTGCCACGGGTCGACTGACCGAGATGACCGGCTGATGCACCACCTGTGCCCCCTACTGTGCCAACTTGCTGTGCTTTAGCCACACGGCGCTCCGCTCGTTGTTGTGAGCGTCGCTCCTCCGCCCTCCGTTGTTGTTGGAGGGCGACTGCCTCCAACTGCCCAGTAGCGTCCTTCACGAGCCTCCTCCACTGAGGCCGATCTTGACACCGCTGGTACCAGTCATCGGCAAGTCCACTCAGCTCCACATCCTCCTGTACCACATCACTCCATCTCTTCTCTAGCCCGTGCCGCGCCCGTTTAGCCCCCTCGATCCGGCCGAACAAAAGCTGTTTAGGCATGCGGTGGCTGGGCATGCGGGCTACATGACCCAGCCAACGCAGCCTTGCCTGCCGGAGGAGCTCACTGATGGGACTTTGCCCAGATCTTTCAAGGACTTGTGAGCTCCTCACACAATCCAGCCTGGTTAAACCCAGGATGGATCGTAGGCAGGCCAGCCTAAATGTTTCCAACCGGCGAAGATGCTCCACTAGGGGGGTCCACGTTTCGCAAGCGTAGAGAAGGGAGGGAATGACCGTGGCCGAGAAGACCTGAAGCTTCGTGCGGAGCGACAGACCAGGTAGCTGCCACACAGCGTTACGCAACCGATGAAAAGATATTGCCGCTCGACTGATTCGGAGTGAGACCTCTGCTGATAAACTGGAGCCGGTCATAAGCACACTGCCCAGGTATGGGAAACTCTCCACTCTCTCCACAACTGCCCCATCACCAATTGGGAGTTGTGGGGGTGGAGTGTCCGATGGTACAAAATACCCAGGCAGGTGCTTAGTTTTGGTGGGGCTGATGGTAAGGCCCCACCTCTTAGTGGCATGCTCCAGTCTCAGCAGCAGCGTCTCCAACTCCTCCTCTGAATGAGCAGCTATTACCAAATCATCGGCATACATAACGTGGTTGACCAATAGGGAGCCATCCCTTGATCGCACCCGGGCGTCGATCAGCCTCCCATTATATCTGTACCAAATGGAAATTCCCCCGGTACAGCTATTGAAGGCTTCACGAACTACGCAGTCGAAATAGATGTTAAATAATGTGGGAGCCAGAGGACATCCCTGTCGCACCCCAAGGTGTACAGGGAAAGGCTCCGACTCCCGGCCACGTAGTTTTACCCGGGCCCGCTCACCATCATGAAGGTCCTTAATGATCGTGAGCAGAGGGTCAGGGACTCCGAAAGCACGAAGAACAACCCAGAGCCCAGGCCTACTGATGGTATCATAGGCCTTGACCAGGTCAATAAAGCAGAGATGTAGGTCTTTTTGGAATTCCCTACACCTCTGCTGTAGCAGACGGACAGAAAATATGGCATCTGTGCAGGACCGCCCTTTCCTGAAACCGCATTGGGGCTCCGCAAGCCTCTCCTCAGCGTGCCTAGCAAGGCGATGTTGAATAATCCTTGCCAGGACACACACACACACACGTCCACCACCACCACCCGCGTAGACGTCACCACATCGGTAGGGGGCAGAGGTCGCAACCGGGTACCCGATACCCGTACCCTACCCGATACCTGGCTATCCGTACCCGGCCGGGTACGGGTACCCGTTTGCGACCCTGGTGCGGCCTGGTACGGGTAAGGAATCAAAACCCGTTTGCGACCTCTGGTTGGTGGGTGAGTAAGTGGGTGCGTGGGTGGGTGAATGAGTGGGTGAGTGGGTGAGTGGGTGAGTGAGTGGGTGAGTTCGTGAGTGGGTGAGTGGGTGAGTGTGTGAGTGGGTGGGTGAGTGAGTGGGTGAGTGAGTGGGTGAGTAGCTGAATTATTGGGTGGGTGAGTGGGAGAGTTTGCGACCCTGGTGCGGCCGGGTACGGGTAGGCCGTGAGTCACTGGTGAGTCGCCGTTTGTCACTCATTTCCCAACGTCTTGTCTCTTCTCACAATTCAAGTTCCTAGAATCAACCCACCCGCGCCTGCAACGTGGCTTCATCCCAGAGGTCGCAATCAGGTACCCGTACCGTGGGCTGGGGGCTCTGGGGGCTGGGGGCTCTGGGGGGTGGGAGGGTGGGGGCTCACCTCTCGGCATCGTCAGGACCACCGTGTGTCTTGTTGTTGGGGTTGAAGTGGGGCCCGGCACTGGTGCAGCCTGTGCCATCACACACACGCAGACACACACACAATTAATACATTACACACACACAGACACACAGACACACACACAAACACACACACAGACACACACACAAACACACAAACAGACACACAGACACACACACAATAATCAATACATTTAGCACACACGCAGACGCACGCACAGATAGGCAGACAGACACATGCAGAGACACGCACAGACACACAGACACACGCACACACACAATAATCAATACATTTAGCACACACACACACGCAGACACACGCAGACAGACAGACAGACACATGCAGAGACACGCACAGACGCACAGACACACAGACACACGCACAATCACGTATGCGCAGACACAATCACACACGCACACCGCACAAACCCACACTCACACGCTCGCACACACCAACACACCGCACACACCAACACGCCCCCCCCCAGGGGTCTGTCTCACCGTTGGTGTTGTCTCCGTAGGCGTGGACGTGCAGTCCGTGCTTGCCGGGGCTCAGGCCCGAGATGTGTCCCTTAACCACCACGGGTCCACAGCCCTGGCAGAGACAAACACCAGAGGTCGCAAACGGGTTTTGATTCCTTACCCGTACCCGTACCCGGCCGCACCAGGGTCGCAAACGGGTACCCGTACCCGGCTGTACCCGTACCCTACCCGTACCCGGCCGGGTATCGGGTACCCGATTGCGACCTCTGGGATGAAGCCACGTTGCAGGCGCGCGTGGGTTGATTCTAGGATCTTGAATTGTGAGAAGAGACAAGACGTTGGGAAATGAGTGACAATCACGGTGACTCACCTGTGACTCACGGCCTACCCGTACCCGGCCGCACCAGGGTCTCAAACTCTCCCACTCACCCACCCAATAATTCAGCTACTCACTCACTCACCCACCCACTCACTCACCCACCCACTCACCCACCCACTCACCCACCCACTCACCCACCCACTCACCCACCCACTCACCCACCCACTCACCCACCCACTCACCCACCCACTCACCCACCCACCCACCCACCCACCCACTCACCCACCCACTCACCCACCCACTCACCCACCCACTCACCCACCCACTCACCCACCCACTCACCCACCCACTCACCCACCCACTCACCCACCCACTCACCCACCCACTCACCCACCCACTCACCCACCCACTCACCCACCCACTCACCCACCCACTCACCCACCCACTCACCCACCCACTCACCCACCCACTCACCCACCCACTCACCCACCCACTCACCCACCCACTCACCCACCCACTCACCCACCCACTCACCCACCAACCAGAGGTCGCAAACGGGTTTTGATTCCTTACCCGTACCAGGCCGCACCAGGGTCGCAAACGGGTACCCGGTTACCCGTACCCGGCTGGGTACGGGTAACCGGGTAGGGTACGGGTTTCGGGTACCCGGTTGCAACCTCTGCCCCCCACCACCCACACCCACCTCGCGTCACCACGGCCGTGAAGACTTGGACATGTCGGGGAGGCGGGGAAAAGAGCTGGAAAGCAACAGCAGCAGCAGCGCTCACACACGCTCACACCCGCTAACAAAGATCCCCCGTGTACAGCGAGGGAAAGAAGTATTTGATCCCCTGCTGATTTAGTACGTTTGCCACACCGACAAAGAAATGATCAGTCTGTAATTTTAGTGGTAGGTTTATTTGAACAGTGAGAGACACCACCACCACACCCCACCCCCACCATCCACACACACACACACACCACCAAAGCACCACCACCCACCCACACCACCACCACCACCCACACACCACCAAAGCACCACCCACCCACCCACACCACCAAAGCACCACCCACCCACCCACACCACCAAAGCACCACCCACCCACCACCAAAGCACCACCCACCCACCACCACCACCACCACCACCACCACCCACCACCACCACCACCACCCACACCACCACCACCACCCACACCACCACCACCACCCACACCACCCACACACACACACCACACACCCACCCCCCACACCACCATCACCCACACCCCCACCACCCACACACCCACCCCCACCCCCACACAAATTACAACATTATCACAGGCAAAGAAAGCCCATGTTGGGATAGTCTCGCAATAACGGTCCACAGACGTTATCACAACAGATACACAAAGTCACGTGGTCCACTGGAGGTTTGACCTGGTTTGGAGAGAGACAGAGAGAGGCGGGTAGAGATCTGTAGATCAGACGGGAGGTACACCACACAGCTGACTGGAGACATGAGCTGGTTTGGAGAGAGACAGAGAGAGGGGTAGAGATATCTAGATTGCCCCTACAGTCTGTTAAGGCTACAGCGAGGGGCAAAAAAGTATTTGATCCGCTGCTGATTTTGTACGTTTGCCACACTGACAAAGAAATGATCAGTCTATCATTTTAACGGTAGGTTTATTTGAACAGTGAGACACAGAATAACGACAGAGAGACAGAGAGAGGGGGTAGAGATCTCTAGATCAGACGGGAGGTACACCACACTGCACACTTGAGGTTTCAGCTGGTTTGGAGAGACAGAGAGAGGCGGGTAGAGATCTCTAGATCAGACGGGAGGTACACCACACAGCTGACTGGAGGCTTCAGCTGGTTTGGAGAGAGACAGAGAGAGGGGGGGGGTAGAGATCTCTAGATTGCCCCTACAGTCTGTTAAGGCTACAGTGAGGGAGAAATGATCAGTCTATCATTTTAACGGTAGGTTTATTTGAACAGTGAGAGACAGAATAACAACCGAGAGACAAGAGAGGGGGGGTTAGAGATCTGTAGATCAGACGGGAGGTACACCACACAGCTCACTGGAGGCTTGAGCTGGTTTGGAAAGGAGAGCGAGAGAGGCGGTGTAGCGAGCGACAAACTTTGAAACTTGCAACGCCCGGGGGCTCCGCTGACCCCCCCCAGGAACGCGTCGTGACCTCAGCGCCTCCGACAAAACAACAATTCCAAAGCTCAACTGGGATACCAGCGAAAGTGCCCGGCGGTTACCCACCACACCACCACCACCACCACCGCCGCACCACCACCACCACCACCACCGCCACCACCACAACACGGGAACTTTGACCACCACCACCACCCCCCAAAAGCGTTTCGGGCGACCGAGCCAGCAGTGACGGTCAAAGTCTCGCTTCCTAAATGTTTTAACAACGCGGCCATCGCCACCACAGACACCACCGACACAGACACCACCGACACAGACACCACCGACACAGACACCACCGACACAGACACCACCGACACCACCGACACCACCGACACCACCGACACCACCGACACCACCGACACCACCGACACCACCGACACCACCGACACCACCGACACCACCGACACCACCGACACCACCGACACCACCGACACCACCGACACCACCGACACCACCGACACCACCGACACCACCGACACCGACACCACCGACACCGACGACACCGACGACACCGACGACACCGACGACACCGACGACACCGACGACACCGACGACACCGACGACACCGACACCGACACCACCGACGACACCGACGACACCGACGACACCGACGACACCGACGACACCGACACCACCGACGACACGACCACCACCACCGACACGACCACCACCACCGACACGACCACCACCACCGACACGACCACCACCACCGACACGACCACCACCACCGACACGACCACCACCACCGACACCACCACCACCACCGACACCACCACCACCACCGACACCACCACCACCACCGACACCACCACCACCACCGAGCGAATGCGGTAAAGGGGGAGCGGCGTTCGACACTTCGCGTGGCCTTGACGTGCACCTAGCCTGGCACAAAGCACGGCGGTGAAGTCGCCGCTTAGTGACGAATGGCGCTTGTTGTTGTTGTGTGTGCGCACTAGCAGCACTTGCCCCAACAGCCCGTGAAGGCTATACGGGTAGAAGGGGGTCTTTGTCCGCACGCACGCACACATGTACACACAAAGATCCCCCGTGTAGCCTTAACAGACTGTAGGGGCAAGTGCTGTTAGCGAGCACCTATGAAGGCCGGCACGGCACACGAGGGGGTGGGTGGCCAGCACCACGCCCGGCCGCCTTTGTCTCCCCAGTGGCGATGTTTACACACCGCACCAGGTACTCATTTGAGGCTGAGTCGACCTAGGGGAGGCCCAGGACCGGTTCAGATAATCGTCACTGTTGGTGTTGGCCGTGAGCGGGAATCGAACCCGCAGCGTAGCGCTAACCACTAGCGCACACACATACAACAACAACAACCGCCATTCGCAACTAAGTGGCGGTGACGTCACCACGACGCTTGTGCCAGGCCATGTGCACCTTGAGGCTGCCACGTGAAGTGTCGAACGCCCGCTGGCAGGAGGTCACGGGGCAGACCCAGCAGGTGCCACGGGTCGACTGACCGAGATGACCGAGATGACCGAGATGACCGAGATGACCGAGATGACCGAGATGACTGAGTTGACCGAGATGACCGAGATGACTGGCTGATGCACCACCTGTGCCCCCCACTGTGCCAACTTGCTGTGCTTTAGCCACCCGGCGCTCCGCTCGTTGTTGCGAGCGTCGCTCCTCCGCCCTCCGTTGTTGTATACACACACAAACAAACAGGTCATGACCGCAATAATCCTTTGGCTCTGGCAACAGCCGGGAACGGACCAGAAAATCTGGTTAACATCCACGCAGCGGTCAAACCACGGACCGCGCCCCACGCCTCATTACACTGGCCGTGACGCTCATTAGCGGAGAGGGATTCCGCAGTGGATAGACCACGGCTGATGGAGGCTTTGAGAAGGCTTTAGCCTACTATCACTGGTCAACAAAAAAAAAAATTTCTGGCCTGGACTTTTGCAGATGTTTTAGACTGAGGTTCCAATGGTGTTTTAGACTAATGTCAAGGGTGCCGATTCCAAATCTGATCTCAGATTTGCTCTATCACATCTCGTTTTTATGCTATCGGCATACCCCATTTGCATTGATTTTACCCGAAATTAACTCCGTCACTTATGATCGCAAGTTGTTGCGAGTCAGCGACTTGCTTTAGTGTTAAAATGTGGTGGTGCATTTTTAGGATAGTGTGTTTATAATATCATTTTATGTACATATCCACATTTAAGATTTTTCTTCTGCAGTTTTTATTGAAAATGCAATATTTAATATCTCGAAAAACCTGATGTGATAGACAAAAACTGATGCCAGACTTGGAATCAGCACCCCAAATTACCTTAAAACCATTGGAATACCTTATGCCAGAAAAAGCGTGTTGACAAGTGCTATCATCATCAGTTGGATGATGATTCTAAAATTTATAAATTTTTAAATCCTTTATATTAAGTTCACTTGCTTGCGCGCTTACGACCGTGCAAATCTTTCGGTCGTTTTTTTAACCCACTTCCCGTGATCCAATCGAGCTGACATTTTGCACACAGACTCGTTGTGCGTGACAATTAATTTTCGTGAAAATTTTTTTCCAAAATTTTACACTGTTTAGAGAAATTTTTTTAAATATTTAATTACCAATTGCTTAATGCTGCCAGACAATCATCTGACCCATAGGTGGCAGCCATCTCAAGCCAGAGGACGAGAGGACTCTAGCCGCCACGCATATAAAGGATTTATAGTGAAAAACTTTGTTTTTACGGGTTATACTTATTTAAAAGGACGTGAAATCGGTTACGAAATAGGGAATCGATTTTTCCCCCGCTGCGGTGAATCGAGACAGAATCGAATCGCTGCCATTCCCTCCAATAACCCCTTGCACTAGGAGGCTACAAAATCACAGCGGCGGTGACGTCACCACGGCGGCGGTGCCAGGCTAGGTGCACTCCTGAGACCACGTGAAGTGTTGAAGTGCTCGCTGATGACAGGTCACATGACAGACCCAAGTGCCATGGGTTGACTGCTGTGCCAGGCTGGGTGCAGGTGGGGAGGTCACATGACAGACCCAGGTGCCGTGGGTTGACTGCTGTGCCAGGCTAGGTGCAGGAGGAGGAGGTCACGGGACAGACCCAGCAGGTGCCATGGGTTGACTGCTGTGCCAGGCTAGGTGCAGGAGAAGGAGGTCACTCAACAGACCCAGCAGGTGCCATGGGTTGCCTGCTGTGCCAGGCTAGGTGCAGGAGAAGGAGGGGGTTACTGGACAGACCCAGCAGGTGCCATGGGTCGACTGCTGTGCCAGGCTAGGTGCAGGTCACATGACAGACCCAGGTGCCGTGGGGTTGACTGCTGTGCCAGGCTAGGTGCAGATCACATGAGACCCAGCAGGTGCCATGGGTTGACTGCTGTGCCAGGCTAGGTGCAGATCACATGACAGACCCAAGTGCCATGGGTTGACTGCAGTGCCAGGCTAGGTGCAGGTGGCGAGGTCACGGGACAAACCCAGGTGCCATGGGTTGACTGCTGTGCCAGGCAAGGTGCACGTCACATGACAAACCCAGGTGCCATGGGTTGACTGACAAATGACCGGCAGATGCACCACCACCCAGCTGTACCCCCGGCGTTTTATCCGCCCGGCGCTCCGCTCGTTGTTGTGAGCGTCGCTCCTCCGCCCTCCGTTGTTGCCGCTGGCGGGAGGGCGACTGCCCTCCAAACCACCCAGGGCAGCCTCAAGGTGCACCTAGCCTGGCACTTATCCTGTAGCGTCCTTCACAACAACAACAACAACCCTGACACCGACATTATCTTACCCAGCCTCAAATAGCGGCGCATTTATTCCAGCCATTAAACTAATTGAACGTCAAGATGATTAGTGCCCGAGAAAAGTGGTGGATTTACGAAGGGCGTTGTGGGAATGCGATTAAAGCCAAACGCGGCGATGAAACCACTAACATCGGCATTTAAATTCACGTAATTTAGTTTCTATTTTAAGAGTAAGGCCTCACTGAACTGCCATGCAAGTTGCTCCGTTTCAGAAGCTACACCCTGGATATCACAAATGATAGCAAGCTCAAACGGAGGGGCCTTATCATCATCATCATGGCGTGGAAATGTATAATCAGCAGTGAAATAACTCCCTAAAGGCGTTGATTATAATCAATGTGGAGGGCGAAAGGCGGAGGACTTGGAGACAAATCCACGCAACCACAGGGAGAGAAGAGACGCAGACTCCAAATATACAGCAGCAGCAGGCATCGTCAGGGTCAGGATCGAACCCACGACCTCCTGCACACCAGGCGAGGTAGTTAACATCTCCTAGCCACCGTGATGATGATGATGATGAGAGAGACACGCAAACTCCAAATATACAGCAGCAGGCATCGTCAGGGTCGGATTGAACCCACGACCTCCTGCACACCAGGCGAGGTAGCTAACATCTCCTAGCCACCGTGATGATGATGATGAGAGAGAGAGACGCAGACTCCAAATATACAGCAGCAGGCGTCAGGGTCGGGATCGAACCCACGACCTCCTGCACACCAGGCGAGGTAGTTAACATCTCCTAGCCACCGTGATGATGATGAGAGAGAGAGACGCAGACTCCAAATATACAGCAGCAGGCGTCAGGGTCGGGATCGAACCCACGACCTCCTGCACACCAGGCGAGGTAGTTAACATCTCCTAGCCACCGTGATGATAATGATGATGAGAGAGACACGCAAACTCCAAATATACAGCAGCAGGCGTCAGGGTCGGGATCGAACCCACGACCTCCTGCACACCAGGCGAGGTAGTTAACATCTCCTAGCCACCGTGATGATGATGGGAGAGAGAGACACAGACTCTAAATATACAGCAGCAGGCATCGTCAGGGTCAGGATCAAACCCACGACCTCCTGCACACCAGGCGAGGTAGTTAACATCTCCTAGCCACCGTGATAATGATGATGAGAGAGACACGCAAACTCCAAATATACAGCAGCAGGCATCGTCAGGGTCGGATTGAACCCACGACCTCCTGCACACCAGGCGAGGTAGTTAACATCTCCTAGCCAACGTGATGATGATGATGAGAGAGAGAGACAGACTCAAAATATACAGCAGCAGCAGCAGGCATCGTCAAGGTCAGGATCGAACCCACGACCTCCTTGCAAGCCAACGCCCCTATCAACACAACAGCCAGAATGGACGGGCAATACATTATTGCTTAACGATTAATCGTGAGCAATGACGCAATCAAATATAATCTGTGTGTGGAGCGGTGGGTGTAGTGGTTAGCGCACTGTGTGTGTGGAGCGGTGGGTGTAGTGGTTAGCGCTACGCTCTGCTGTGCTCCTGAACCCGGCGACCCGGGTTCGATTCCCGCTCACGGCCACCAACACCACCACGTGACGGTTATCTGAACCGGTCCTGGGCCTCCCCTAGGTCGACTCAGACTCAAATGAGTTACCTGGTGTAGTGGGGCATCGCCACTGGGGAGACAAAGGCGGCCGGGCGTGGTGCTGGCCACCCACCCCCTCGTGTGCCACAGTGCCGGCACTTGCCCCTACAGCCTGCTAGAGGCTACACAGGGGAGCTTTGTCTGTGTGTGTGGTGTGTGTGGGTGTGTGGTGTGTGTAGGGTGTGTGTGGGTGTTGTGTATTGTGTGTGTGTGGTGTGCGTGTGGTGTGCGTGTGGTGTGCGTGTGGTGTGCGTGTGGTGGTGTGAGGTGTGTGCGTGGTGTGCGTGGTGTGTGAGGTGTGTGTGGTGTGTGAGGTGTGTGTGGTGTGGTGTGAGTGGTGTGAGGTGTGGTGCATGGGTGTATGTGTGGGGGTATGTGTGGGTGTGTGTGTGTGGTGTGTAGGTATGTGTGGTGTGTGTGTGGTGTGTGTGTGGTGTGTGTGTGGTGTGCGTCTGTGTGGGGGTGTGTGTGTCTGTGTGTGTCTATGTGTGTCTGTGTGTGTCTGTGCGTGGTGTGTGTGCTATGTGCGCGTGGTGTGTGTGCTGTGTGCGCGTGGTGTGTGTGCTGTGTGCGCGTGGTGTGTGTGCTGTGTGCGCGTGGTGTGTCTGTGTGTCTGTGTGCGTGTGTCTGTGTGTCTGTGTGTCTGTGTGTGCGTGTGTCTGTGTGTGCGTGTGTCTGTGTGTGCGTGTGTCTGTGTGTGCGTGTGTCTGTGTGTGCGTGTGTCTGTGTGTGCGTGTGTCTGTGTGTGCGTGTGTCTGTGTGTGCGTGTGTCTGTGTGTGCGTGTGTCTGTGTGTGCGTGTGTCTGTGTGTGCGTGTGTCTGTGTGTG
Organism: Lampetra planeri; assembly: GCF_965212315.1. Lineage (NCBI taxonomy): Eukaryota > Metazoa > Chordata > Hyperoartia > Petromyzontiformes > Petromyzontidae > Lampetra > Lampetra planeri. The sequence goes on along the minus strand of NW_027614878.1, from coordinate 7,514 downwards.
CGTGTGTCTGTGTGCGTGTGTCTGTGTGCGTGTGTCTGTGTGCGTGTGTCTGTGTGCGTGTGTCTGTGTGCGTGTCTGTGTGCGTGTGTCTGTGTCTGTGTGGTGTGATCACCTCCTGTTCGAAGTGCACCGTGCCGGTCACGGGCGAGTCGCCCTTCAGCACACAGACCGCTCTGCTCGTCATCTTCTTGTCCACCAAGATCCTTCCCTCCCTGTCTCTCTCCTCCTTCCTTCTAAACCCTCTCGCCTCCTTCTCCGGCTACGTTCGAAGGCGAAGACGCAGCAGCAGAGAGGAAGACGACGCAGCAAGACAGATGAGACGCAGCAGACAGCAATGGCGGTCGTTACGCGGTTCCTTTATATAGGCGGGAGGGGAGGGGAGGGGAGGGGCCTGGATCACCGGGGTAGCCAATGGGTGCGGCGGATCTTGAATTGCTGAGCCAATGGGTGGGGCGGATCTTGAGGTGCTGAGCCAATGGGTGGGGCGGGTTAACCGGGATAGCCAATGGGTGGGTCCGGATCTTAGGGGTGCTCAGCGAATGGGTGGGGCAGGATCAGTGGGGTAGCCAATGGGTGAGCCGGATCTTGAATTGCTGAGCCAATGGGTGGGGCGGATCTTGGGGTGCTGAGCCAATGGGTGGGGCAGGATTACCGGGTAGCCAATGGGTGGGCCGGATCTTGGGGTGTTGAACCAATGGGTGGGGCAGGATCACTGGAATAGCCAATGGGTGAGCCGGATCTTGAATTGCTGAGCCAATGGGGGAAGAGGCGGTACCCTGGATAGCCAATGGGAAGTCGTATTCTGTGTGGGGTGGATTGGTGAGTTAATAAGTTGGTGAGTGAGTGGATGGGTTGGTGGGTGAGTGGTTGAGTCAGTGGGTGGGTGAGTGCGTGGGTTGGTTCTCCCACTCACCCAACCATCCATTCACCCACTCACCCACCCATCCACTCACCCACTCGCCCATCCACCCACCCACCCACTCATCCATCCACCCAACTACCCATTCACCCAACCACTCATCCACCCACTCACCCATTCACCCACCCACTCATCCACCCACTCACCCATCCACCCACTCACCCACTCGCCCATCCACCCACCCACTCATCCATCCACCCAACTACCCATTCACCCACTCACCCACTCACCCATTCACCCGACCACTCATTCACCCACTCACCCATCCACCCACCCACCCATCCACTCACCCACTCGCCCATCCACCCACCCACCCACTCATCCATCCACCCAACTACCCATTCACCCACTCACCCATTCACCCGACCACGCATTCACCCACTCACCCATCCACCCACCCACCCATCCACTCACCCACTCGCCCATCCACCCACCCACTCATCCATCCACCCAACTACCCATTCACCCACTCATTCACCCGACCACTCATTCACCCACTCGCCCATCCACTCACCCATCCACTCACCCACTCGCCCATCCACCCACCCACTCATCCATCCACCCAACTACCCATTCACCCACTAACCCATTCACCCATTCACCCAACCACTCATCCACCCACTCACCCATCCACCCACCCACCCATCCACTCACCCACTCGCCCATCCACCCACCCACTCATCCATCCACCCAACTACCCACCCAACAACCCATTCACCCAACCACCCATTCATGCACTCACCCATCCACCCAACAACCCATTCACCCACTCACCCAACCACATTCACCCATCCACCCAACCAACCGTTCACCCACTAACCCACTCACCCATCCACCCAACCACCCACTCACCCACTCACCCAACCACATCCACCCAACCACCCACTCACCCAACCATCCACCCAACCACCCACTCACACACCCACCCAACCACCCACTCACCCACCCATTCACCCACTCACTCGAGTTTGATCACCACCACCACCAACAGCAGCAGCTGCGGTGTGAGTCTAGGAGGTGGCGTCACTGCCACGGGGTGCTGAGAGGCGCCCAGAGTGCCTGGGCAGCAGCCCGAGCATTTACCCACTCGCCCATCCACTCACCCACTCACCCATCCACTCACCCATCCACTCACCCATCCACTCACCCACTCACCCATCCACTCACCCACTCATCCATCCACCCACTCACCCATCCACCCAACAACCCATTCAACCACTCACCCATTCACCCAACCACTCATTCACCCACTCATTCACCCGACCACTCATTCACCCACTCACCCATCCACCCAACAACCCATTCACCCACTCAACCAGCCAGCCATTCATCCACTCACCCATTCACCCAGCCACTCATTCATGCACTCACCCATCCACTCATTCACCCACTCACCCACTCACCCATCCACCCAACCACTCATTCATCTACTCACCCATCCACCCAACCTCCCATTCACCCACTCATCTATTCCACCCAACAACCCATTCACCCACTCACCCAACCACCCAACCACCCACTCACCCAACCACCCACTCACACAACCATCCACCCAACCACCCACTCACCCAACCATCCACCCAACCACCCACTCACACACCCACCCAACCACCCACTCACCCACCCATTCACCCACTCACTCGAGTTTGATCACCACCACCACCAACAGCAGCAGCTGCGGTGTGAGTCTAGGAGATGGCGTCACTGCCACGGGGTGCTGAGAGGCGCCCAGAGTGCCTGGGCAGCAGCCCGAGCATTTACCCACTCGCCCATCCACTCACCCACTCACCCATCCACTCACCCATCCACTCACCCATCCACTCACCCACTCACCCATCCACTCACCCACTCATCCATCCACCCACTCACCCATCCACCCAACAACCCATTCACCCACTCACCCATTCACCCAACCACTCATTCACCCACTCATTCACCCGACCACTCATTCACCCACTCACCCATCCACCCAACAACCCATTCACCCACTCAACCAGCCAGCCATTCATCCACTCACCCATTCACCCAGCCACTCATTCATGCACTCACCCATCCACTCATTCACCCACTCACCCACTCACCCATCCATCCACCCAACCACTCATTCATCTACTCACCCATCCACCCAACCTCCCATTCACCCACTCATCTATTCCACCCAACAACCCATTCACCCACTCACCCAACCACCCAACCACCCACTCACCCAACCACCCACTCACAACCATCCACCCAACCACCCACTCACCCACCCATTCACCCACTCACTCGAGTTTGATCACCACCACCACCAACAGCAGCAGCTGCGGTGTGAGTCCAGGAGGTGGCGGCACTGCCACGGGGTGCTGAGAGGCGCCCAGAGCAGTAGCCCGAGCCGAGGGTCCGGGTCGATGTTGTTCATGCCGGGGGATAATCAGTCGAGACTCCACCCGGCAGGAGTAGTGTGGTGTCATTTACATGGCGGGTGAGTGGATGGGTGGATGGGTGAGTGGGTGGGTGAGTGGATGGGTGGGTGGTTGGGTGGGCAGATCGGTGAGTGGGTGGGTGAGTGGGTGGGTGCGTGAGTGGGTGAGTGGATGGGTGAGTGAGTGGGTGAATGGGTGAGTGGATGGATGGGTGAGTGGATGGGTGGGTGAGTGGATGGGTGGGTGAGTGCATGGGTGGGTGAGTGGATGGGTGAGTGAGTGGGTGAATGGGTGAGTGGATGGATGGGTGAGTGGGTGAATGGGTGAGTGGATGGATGGGTGAGTGGATGGGTGGGTGAGTGGATGGGTGGGTGAGTGGATGGGTGGGTGAGTGGGTGAGTAGATGGGTGGCTGTGTGGGTGAGTGGGTGAGTAGATGGGTGGCTGTGTGGGTGAGTGGGTGAGTAGGTCGATGGGTAAGTGGGTGGTTGACTCGGTGGGTGACTGACCAACTCACTCGCTAATCCCACCTACTCATCTACTCACCCACCCCCCTCACACACCAATTCACCGACCCAGTAGTAGATGATTGGGTGTGTACGTGGGATTGGTGAGTGAGTGGGTGAGTAGGGGGGTGACTGTGTGAATGAGCCATGAAGAAGGGCAATTTCCAGAAATTTGTTTTTTTTTTGCTGAGATTTTTTATTTTTTGTTTTCTATTTCCGTGACTTTACCGAAAGAACCAAGAATATAAATTGTATCTATTAAGGCCACACATTAAAAAGACAAAGACCCCCCGTATAGCCTTCAACAGACTGTAGGGGCAAGTGCTGTTAGCGAGTAGCACCTATCCAGGCCGGCACGGCACACGAGGGGGTGCAGTGGCCAGCCAACACCACGCCCGGCCGCCTTTGTCTCCCCAGTGGCGATCACTACACCGCGACACCAGGTGCTCATTTGAGTCTGAGTCGACCTAGGGGAGGCCCAGGACCAGCTCAAAGGTGGTGTTGGTGGCCATGATTGGGAATCGAACTCGGGTGGCCGGGTTCGTAGCGCAGCGTAGCGCTAACCGGCCACACACAGAGACAAACACACGGACAGACACACAGACAGACACATAGATGCACACACACAGACACAATAACAACCGCCATTCACAACTAAGTGGCTGTGACGTCACCACGACGCTTGTGCCAGGCCATGTGCACCTTGAGGCCACGTGAAGTGTCGAATGCCCACTGGCAGGAGGTCACGGGGCAGACCCAGGTGCCACGGGTCGACTGACTGAGATGACTGGCTGATGCACCACCTGTGCCCCCTCCTGTGCTAACTTGCTGTGCTTTAGCCACCCGGCGCTCCGCTCTTTGTTGTGAGCGTCGCTCCTCCGCCCTCCGTTGTTGTTGGAGGGCGACTGCCTTCAACTGCCCAGTAGCGTCCTTCACGAGCCTCCTCCACAGAGGCCGATCTTGACACCGCTGGTACCAGTCATCGGCAAGTCCACTCAGCTCCACATCCTCCTGTACCACATCACTCCATCTCTTCTCTAGCTCATGCAGCGCCTGTTTAGCCCCCTCAATCCGGCCGAACAAAAGCTATTTAGGCATGCGGTGGCTGGGCATGCGGGCTACATGACCCAGTCAATGCAGCCTTGCCTGCCGGAGGAGCTCACCGATGGGACTTTGCCCAGATCTTTCGAGAATTTGTGAGCTCCTCACACAATCCAGCCTGGTTAAACCCAGGATGGATCGTAGGCAGGCCAGCCTAAATGTTTCTAACCGGCGAAGATGCTCCATTAGGGGGGTCCACGTTTCGCAAGCGTAGAGAAGGGAGGGGATGACCGTGGCCGAGAAGACCCGAAGCTTCGTGCGGAGCGACAGACCAGGTAGCTTCCACACAGCAGCGTTACGCAACCGATGAAAAGATATTGCCGCTCGACTCATTCGGAGTGAGACCTCTGCTGCCGGAGCCGGTCATGAGCACACTGCCCAGGTATGGGAAACTCTCCACTTCCTCCACAACTACCCCATCATCGATTGGGAGTTGTGGGGGTGGGGGAGTGTCCGATGGTACAAATACCCAGGCAGGTGCTTAGTTTTGGTGGGGCTGATGGTAAGGCCCCACCTCTTAGTGGCACGCTCCAGTCTCAGCAGCAGCAATTACCAGATCATCGGCATACATAACGTGGTTGAGCAATAGGGAGCCATCCCTTGACCGCACCCGGGCATCGATCAGCCTCCAATTATATCTTTACCAAATGGAAATTCCTCCGGTACAGCTATTGAAGGCTTCACGAACTACGCGGTCAAAATAGATGTTAAATAATGTGGGAGCCAGAGGACATCCCTGTCGCACCCCAAGGTGTACAGGGAATGGCTCTGACTCCCGGCCACGTAGTTTTACCCGGGCCCGCTCACCATCGTGAAGGTCCTTAATGAGCGTGAGCAGAGGGTCAGGAACTCCGAAAGCACGAAGAACAACCCAGAGCCCAGGCCTACTGATGGTATCATAGACCTTGACCAGGTCAATAAAGCAGAGATGTAGGTCTTGTTGGAATTCCCTACACCTCTGCTGTAGCAGACGGACACAAAATATGGCGTCTGTGCAGGACCACCCTTTCCTGAAACCGCATTGGGGCTCTGCAAGCCTCTCCTCAGCATGCCTGGCAAGGCGATGTTGAATAATCCTTGCCAGGACAGACACACAGACACAGACAGATACAGACAGACCCACACACAAACAGTCACACAGACAGACACAGACAGACAGACGCACAGACACACAGACAGACATACAGACAGACACACAAACAGATGCACAGACAGACACACACAGACACACACAGACAGACGCACAGACACACAGACACACACAGACAGACAGACACACACACACAGACACACACACAGACACACACACACAGACACACACACAGCCAGACACACACAGACACACACACAGACACACACAGACAGACACACACAGACACACAGACAGACAGACACTCAGACACACACAGACAGACAGACAGACACACAGACACACACAGACAGACACACACAGACACACACACAGACACACACAGACACACACAGACAGACACAGACAGACACACACACAGACACACACACAGACACACACAGACACACACAGACACACACACAGACACACACACAGACACACACAGACACAGACACACACACAGACACACACACAGACACACACACAGACACACACACAGACACACACAGACACACACACACAGACAGACACATAGACAGACGCGCAGTGTAATTATTTGACACGCGGCCGTGTGAAGCGATGTAAATATTTATTGTTTCATTCTCCATCACGTGACTCCTCGTAGGGAATTGCGGGGCTGCGCCTCTACGCCTCTGCGCCCTTGGCTGTCACTCTGACGTCACTTGGTGGTGGTGGTGATGGTGGTGATGGTGGTGGTGGTGATGCTGGTGATGGTGATGATGGTGGTGGTGATGGTGGTGATGCTGGTGATGGTGGTGGTGGTGATGGTGGTGGTGATGGTGGTGCTGATGGTGGTGGTGGTGATGGTGGTGATGGTGGTGGTGATGGTGGTGGTGGTGGTGATGGTGGTGGTGGTGATGGTGGTGATGGTGGTGGTGGTGGTGATGCTGGTGGTGGTGATGATGGTGGTGGTGATGGTGGTGATGCTGGTGATGGTGGTGGTGGTGATGGTGGTGGTGATGGTGGTGGTGGTGATGGTGATGCTGATGGTGGTGGTGGTGGTGATGGTGGTGGTGGTGATGGTGCTGATGGTGGTGGTGATGGTGGTGGTGGTGGTGGTGATGGTGATGATGGTGGTGGTGCTGATGGTGGTGGTGGTGGTGGTGATGGTGGTGGTGATGGTGGTTATGATGGTGCTGATGATGATGGTGGTGATGGTGGTGATGGTGGTGGTGGTGGTGATGGTGGTGGTGGTGGTGCTGATGGTGGTGGTGGTGCTGATGGTGGTGGTGATGGTGGTGATGGTGGTGGTGGACCAGAGTGCCGCTCTCAGAAGAAGGGACCTAACAGGTGGCTCTGTGACATCCACTTCCGCGGACCGTTCTCTCACACAGCAAGGTCGACACGAGGGGTGGAGCTTTACTTCCTCATCCTCAGCCTCCCCCCCTCCCCCCCTCCTCCCCTCCTCCCCTCCTCCCTCCCCTCCCCCCT
>NW_027614877.1:0-19739 GCF_965212315.1 Lampetra planeri | reverse complement strand
CGGCCCGGGTTGTTGTCGGCCCGGGTTGTTGTCGGCCCGGGTTGTTGTCGGCCCGGGTTGTTGTCGGCCCGGGTTGTTGTCGGCCCGGGTTGTTGTCGGCCCGGGTTGTTGTCGGCCCGGGTTGTTGTCGGCCCGGGTTGTTGTCGGCCCGGGTTGTTGTCGGCCCGGGTTGTTGTCGGCCCGGGTTGTTGTCGGCCCGGGTTGTTGTCGGCCCGGGTTGTTGTCGGCCCGGGTTGTTGTCGGCCCGGGTTGTTGTCGGCCCGGGTTGTTGTCGGCCCGGGTTGTTGTCGGCCCGGGTTGTTGTCGGCCCGGGTTGTTGTCGGCCCGGGTTGTTGTCGGCCCGGGTTGTTGTCGGCCCGGGTTGTTGTCGGCCCGGGTTGTTGTCGGCCCGGGTTGTTGTCGGCCCGGGTTGTTGTCGGCCCGGGTTGTTGTCGGCCCGGGTTGTTGTCGGCCCGGGTTGTTGTCGGCCCGGGTTGTTGTCGGCCCGGGTTGTTGTCGGCCCGGGTTGTTGTCGGCCCGGGTTGTTGTCGGCCCGGGTTGTTGTCGGCCCGGGTTGTTGTCGGCCCGGGTTGTTGTCGGCCCGGGTTGTTGTCGGCCCGGGTTGTTGTCGGCCCGGGTTGTTGTCGGCCCGGGTTGTTGTCGGCCCGGGTTGTTGTCGGCCCGGGTTGTTGTCGGCCCGGGTTGTTGTCGGCCCGGGTTGTTGTCGGCCCGGGTTGTTGTCGGCCCGGGTTGTTGTCGGCCCGGGTTGTTGTCGGCCCGGGTTGTTGTCGGCCCGGGTTGTTGTCGGCCCGGGTTGTTGTCGGCCCGGGTTGTTGTCGGCCCGGGTTGTTGTCGGCCCGGGTTGTTGTCGGCCCGGGTTGTTGTCGGCCCGGGTTGTTGTCGGCCCGGGTTGTTGTCGGCCCGGGTTGTTGTCGGCCCGGGTTGTTGTCGGCCCGGGTTGTTGTCGGCCCGGGTTGTTGTCGGCCCGGGTTGTTGTCGGCCCGGGTTGTTGTCGGCCCGGGTTGTTGTCGGCCCGGGTTGTTGTCGGCCCGGGTTGTTGTCGGCCCGGGTTGTTGTCGGCCCGGGTTGTTGTCGGCCCGGGTTGTTGTCGGCCCGGGTTGTTGTCGGCCCGGGTTGTTGTCGGCCCGGGTTGTTGTCGGCCCGGGTTGTTGTCGGCCCGGGTTGTTGTCGGCCCGGGTTGTTGTCGGCCCGGGTTGTTGTCGGCCCGGGTTGTTGTCGGCCCGGGTTGTTGTCGGCCCGGGTTGTTGTCGGCCCGGGTTGTTGTCGGCCCGGGTTGTTGTCGGCCCGGGTTGTTGTCGGCCCGGGTTGTTGTCGGCCCGGGTTGTTGTCGGCCCGGGTTGTTGTCGGCCCGGGTTGTTGTCGGCCCGGGTTGTTGTCGGCCCGGGTTGTTGTCGGCCCGGGTTGTTGTCGGCCCGGGTTGTTGTCGGCCCGGGTTGTTGTCGGCCCGGGTTGTTGTCGGCCCGGGTTGTTGTCGGCCCGGGTTGTTGTCGGCCCGGGTTGTTGTCGGCCCGGGTTGTTGTCGGCCCGGGTTGTTGTCGGCCCGGGTTGTTGTCGGCCCGGGTTGTTGTCGGCCCGGGTTGTTGTCGGCCCGGGTTGTTGTCGGCCCGGGTTGTTGTCGGCCCGGGTTGTTGTCGGCCCGGGTTGTTGTCGGCCCGGGTTGTTGTCGGCCCGGGTTGTTGTCGGCCCGGGTTGTTGTCGGCCCGGGTTGTTGTCGGCCCGGGTTGTTGTCGGCCCGGGTTGTTGTCGGCCCGGGTTGTTGTCGGCCCGGGTTGTTGTCGGCCCGGGTTGTTGTCGGCCCGGGTTGTTGTCGGCCCGGGTTGTTGTCGGCCCGGGTTGTTGTCGGCCCGGGTTGTTGTCGGCCCGGGTTGTTGTCGGCCCGGGTTGTTGTCGGCCCGGGTTGTTGTCGGCCCGGGTTGTTGTCGGCCCGGGTTGTTGTCGGCCCGGGTTGTTGTCGGCCCGGGTTGTTGTCGGCCCGGGTTGTTGTCGGCCCGGGTTGTTGTCGGCCCGGGTTGTTGTCGGCCCGGGTTGTTGTCGGCCCGGGTTGTTGTCGGCCCGGGTTGTTGTCGGCCCGGGTTGTTGTCGGCCCGGGTTGTTGTCGGCCCGGGTTGTTGTCGGCCCGGGTTGTTGTCGGCCCGGGTTGTTGTCGGCCCGGGTTGTTGTCGGCCCGGGTTGTTGTCGGCCCGGGTTGTTGTCGGCCCGGGTTGTTGTCGGCCCGGGTTGTTGTCGGCCCGGGTTGTTGTCGGCCCGGGTTGTTGTCGGCCCGGGTTGTTGTCGGCCCGGGTTGTTGTCGGCCCGGGTTGTTGTCGGCCCGGGTTGTTGTCGGCCCGGGTTGTTGTCGGCCCGGGTTGTTGTCGGCCCGGGTTGTTGTCGGCCCGGGTTGTTGTCGGCCCGGGTTGTTGTCGGCCCGGGTTGTTGTCGGCCCGGGTTGTTGTCGGCCCGGGTTGTTGTCGGCCCGGGTTGTTGTCGGCCCGGGTTGTTGTCGGCCCGGGTTGTTGTCGGCCCGGGTTGTTGTCGGCCCGGGTTGTTGTCGGCCCGGGTTGTTGTCGGCCCGGGTTGTTGTCGGCCCGGGTTGTTGTCGGCCCGGGTTGTTGTCGGCCCGGGTTGTTGTCGGCCCGGGTTGTTGTCGGCCCGGGTTGTTGTCGGCCCGGGTTGTTGTCGGCCCGGGTTGTTGTCGGCCCGGGTTGTTGTCGGCCCGGGTTGTTGTCGGCCCGGGTTGTTGTCGGCCCGGGTTGTTGTCGGCCCGGGTTGTTGTCGGCCCGGGTTGTTGTCGGCCCGGGTTGTTGTCGGCCCGGGTTGTTGTCGGCCCGGGTTGTTGTCGGCCCGGGTTGTTGTCGGCCCGGGTTGTTGTCGGCCCGGGTTGTTGTCGGCCCGGGTTGTTGTCGGCCCGGGTTGTTGTCGGCCCGGGTTGTTGTCGGCCCGGGTTGTTGTCGGCCCGGGTTGTTGTCGGCCCGGGTTGTTGTCGGCCCGGGTTGTTGTCGGCCCGGGTTGTTGTCGGCCCGGGTTGTTGTCGGCCCGGGTTGTTGTCGGCCCGGGTTGTTGTCGGCCCGGGTTGTTGTCGGCCCGGGTTGTTGTCGGCCCGGGTTGTTGTCGGCCCGGGTTGTTGTCGGCCCGGGTTGTTGTCGGCCCGGGTTGTTGTCGGCCCGGGTTGTTGTCGGCCCGGGTTGTTGTCGGCCCGGGTTGTTGTCGGCCCGGGTTGTTGTCGGCCCGGGTTGTTGTCGGCCCGGGTTGTTGTCGGCCCGGGTTGTTGTCGGCCCGGGTTGTTGTCGGCCCGGGTTGTTGTCGGCCCGGGTTGTTGTCGGCCCGGGTTGTTGTCGGCCCGGGTTGTTGTCGGCCCGGGTTGTTGTCGGCCCGGGTTGTTGTCGGCCCGGGTTGTTGTCGGCCCGGGTTGTTGTCGGCCCGGGTTGTTGTCGGCCCGGGTTGTTGTCGGCCCGGGTTGTTGTCGGCCCGGGTTGTTGTCGGCCCGGGTTGTTGTCGGCCCGGGTTGTTGTCGGCCCGGGTTGTTGTCGGCCCGGGTTGTTGTCGGCCCGGGTTGTTGTCGGCCCGGGTTGTTGTCGGCCCGGGTTGTTGTCGGCCCGGGTTGTTGTCGGCCCGGGTTGTTGTCGGCCCGGGTTGTTGTCGGCCCGGGTTGTTGTCGGCCCGGGTTGTTGTCGGCCCGGGTTGTTGTCGGCCCGGGTTGTTGTCGGCCCGGGTTGTTGTCGGCCCGGGTTGTTGTCGGCCCGGGTTGTTGTCGGCCCGGGTTGTTGTCGGCCCGGGTTGTTGTCGGCCCGGGTTGTTGTCGGCCCGGGTTGTTGTCGGCCCGGGTTGTTGTCGGCCCGGGTTGTTGTCGGCCCGGGTTGTTGTCGGCCCGGGTTGTTGTCGGCCCGGGTTGTTGTCGGCCCGGGTTGTTGTCGGCCCGGGTTGTTGTCGGCCCGGGTTGTTGTCGGCCCGGGTTGTTGTCGGCCCGGGTTGTTGTCGGCCCGGGTTGTTGTCGGCCCGGGTTGTTGTCGGCCCGGGTTGTTGTCGGCCCGGGTTGTTGTCGGCCCGGGTTGTTGTCGGCCCGGGTTGTTGTCGGCCCGGGTTGTTGTCGGCCCGGGTTGTTGTCGGCCCGGGTTGTTGTCGGCCCGGGTTGTTGTCGGCCCGGGTTGTTGTCGGCCCGGGTTGTTGTCGGCCCGGGTTGTTGTCGGCCCGGGTTGTTGTCGGCCCGGGTTGTTGTCGGCCCGGGTTGTTGTCGGCCCGGGTTGTTGTCGGCCCGGGTTGTTGTCGGCCCGGGTTGTTGTCGGCCCGGGTTGTTGTCGGCCCGGGTTGTTGTCGGCCCGGGTTGTTGTCGGCCCGGGTTGTTGTCGGCCCGGGTTGTTGTCGGCCCGGGTTGTTGTCGGCCCGGGTTGTTGTCGGCCCGGGTTGTTGTCGGCCCGGGTTGTTGTCGGCCCGGGTTGTTGTCGGCCCGGGTTGTTGTCGGCCCGGGTTGTTGTCGGCCCGGGTTGTTGTCGGCCCGGGTTGTTGTCGGCCCGGGTTGTTGTCGGCCCGGGTTGTTGTCGGCCCGGGTTGTTGTCGGCCCGGGTTGTTGTCGGCCCGGGTTGTTGTCGGCCCGGGTTGTTGTCGGCCCGGGTTGTTGTCGGCCCGGGTTGTTGTCGGCCCGGGTTGTTGTCGGCCCGGGTTGTTGTCGGCCCGGGTTGTTGTCGGCCCGGGTTGTTGTCGGCCCGGGTTGTTGTCGGCCCGGGTTGTTGTCGGCCCGGGTTGTTGTCGGCCCGGGTTGTTGTCGGCCCGGGTTGTTGTCGGCCCGGGTTGTTGTCGGCCCGGGTTGTTGACGGCCCGGGTTGTTGTCGGCCCGGGTTGTTGTCGGCCCGGGTTGTTGTCGGCCCGGGTTGTTGTCGGCCCGGGTTGTTGTCGGCCCGGGTTGTTGTCGGCCCGGGTTGTTGTCGGCCCGGGTTGTTGTCGGCCCGGGTTGTTGTCGGCCCGGGTTGTTGTCGGCCCGGGTTGTTGTCGGCCCGGGTTGTTGTCGGCCCGGGTTGTTGTCGGCCCGGGTTGTTGTCGGCCCGGGTTGTTGTCGGCCCGGGTTGTTGTCGGCCCGGGTTGTTGTCGGCCCGGGTTGTTGTCGGCCCGGGTTGTTGTCGGCCCGGGTTGTTGTCGGCCCGGGTTGTTGTCGGCCCGGGTTGTTGTCGGCCCGGGTTGTTGTCGGCCCGGGTTGTTGTCGGCCCGGGTTGTTGTCGGCCCGGGTTGTTGTCGGCCCGGGTTGTTGTCGGCCCGGGTTGTTGTCGGCCCGGGTTGTTGTCGGCCCGGGTTGTTGTCGGCCCGGGTTGTTGTCGGCCCGGGTTGTTGTCGGCCCGGGTTGTTGTCGGCCCGGGTTGTTGTCGGCCCGGGTTGTTGTCGGCCCGGGTTGTTGTCGGCCCGGGTTGTTGTCGGCCCGGGTTGTTGTCGGCCCGGGTTGTTGTCGGCCCGGGTTGTTGTCGGCCCGGGTTGTTGTCGGCCCGGGTTGTTGTCGGCCCGGGTTGTTGTCGGCCCGGGTTGTTGTCGGCCCGGGTTGTTGTCGGCCCGGGTTGTTGTCGGCCCGGGTTGTTGTCGGCCCGGGTTGTTGTCGGCCCGGGTTGTTGTCGGCCCGGGTTGTTGTCGGCCCGGGTTGTTGTCGGCCCGGGTTGTTGTCGGCCCGGGTTGTTGTCGGCCCGGGTTGTTGTCGGCCCGGGTTGTTGTCGGCCCGGGTTGTTGTCGGCCCGGGTTGTTGTCGGCCCGGGTTGTTGTCGGCCCGGGTTGTTGTCGGCCCGGGTTGTTGTCGGCCCGGGTTGTTGTCGGCCCGGGTTGTTGTCGGCCCGGGTTGTTGTCGGCCCGGGTTGTTGTCGGCCCGGGTTGTTGTCGGCCCGGGTTGTTGTCGGCCCGGGTTGTTGTCGGCCCGGGTTGTTGTCGGCCCGGGTTGTTGTCGGCCCGGGTTGTTGTCGGCCCGGGTTGTTGTCGGCCCGGGTTGTTGTCGGCCCGGGTTGTTGTCGGCCCGGGTTGTTGTCGGCCCGGGTTGTTGTCGGCCCGGGTTGTTGTCGGCCCGGGTTGTTGTCGGCCCGGGTTGTTGTCGGCCCGGGTTGTTGTCGGCCCGGGTTGTTGTCGGCCCGGGTTGTTGTCGGCCCGGGTTGTTGTCGGCCCGGGTTGTTGTCGGCCCGGGTTGTTGTCGGCCCGGGTTGTTGTCGGCCCGGGTTGTTGTCGGCCCGGGTTGTTGTCGGCCCGGGTTGTTGTCGGCCCGGGTTGTTGTCGGCCCGGGTTGTTGTCGGCCCGGGTTGTTGTCGGCCCGGGTTGTTGTCGGCCCGGGTTGTTGTCGGCCCGGGTTGTTGTCGGCCCGGGTTGTTGTCGGCCCGGGTTGTTGTCGGCCCGGGTTGTTGTCGGCCCGGGTTGTTGTCGGCCCGGGTTGTTGTCGGCCCGGGTTGTTGTCGGCCCGGGTTGTTGTCGGCCCGGGTTGTTGTCGGCCCGGGTTGTTGTCGGCCCGGGTTGTTGTCGGCCCGGGTTGTTGTCGGCCCGGGTTGTTGTCGGCCCGGGTTGTTGTCGGCCCGGGTTGTTGTCGGCCCGGGTTGTTGTCGGCCCGGGTTGTTGTCGGCCCGGGTTGTTGTCGGCCCGGGTTGTTGTCGGCCCGGGTTGTTGTCGGCCCGGGTTGTTGTCGGCCCGGGTTGTTGTCGGCCCGGGTTGTTGTCGGCCCGGGTTGTTGTCGGCCCGGGTTGTTGTCGGCCCGGGTTGTTGTCGGCCCGGGTTGTTGTCGGCCCGGGTTGTTGTCGGCCCGGGTTGTTGTCGGCCCGGGTTGTTGTCGGCCCGGGTTGTTGTCGGCCCGGGTTGTTGTCGGCCCGGGTTGTTGTCGGCCCGGGTTGTTGTCGGCCCGGGTTGTTGTCGGCCCGGGTTGTTGTCGGCCCGGGTTGTTGTCGGCCCGGGTTGTTGTCGGCCCGGGTTGTTGTCGGCCCGGGTTGTTGTCGGCCCGGGTTGTTGTCGGCCCGGGTTGTTGTCGGCCCGGGTTGTTGTCGGCCCGGGTTGTTGTCGGCCCGGGTTGTTGTCGGCCCGGGTTGTTGTCGGCCCGGGTTGTTGTCGGCCCGGGTTGTTGTCGGCCCGGGTTGTTGTCGGCCCGGGTTGTTGTCGGCCCGGGTTGTTGTCGGCCCGGGTTGTTGTCGGCCCGGGTTGTTGTCGGCCCGGGTTGTTGTCGGCCCGGGTTGTTGTCGGCCCGGGTTGTTGTCGGCCCGGGTTGTTGTCGGCCCGGGTTGTTGTCGGCCCGGGTTGTTGTCGGCCCGGGTTGTTGTCGGCCCGGGTTGTTGTCGGCCCGGGTTGTTGTCGGCCCGGGTTGTTGTCGGCCCGGGTTGTTGTCGGCCCGGGTTGTTGTCGGCCCGGGTTGTTGTCGGCCCGGGTTGTTGTCGGCCCGGGTTGTTGTCGGCCCGGGTTGTTGTCGGCCCGGGTTGTTGTCGGCCCGGGTTGTTGTCGGCCCGGGTTGTTGTCGGCCCGGGTTGTTGTCGGCCCGGGTTGTTGTCGGCCCGGGTTGTTGTCGGCCCGGGTTGTTGTCGGCCCGGGTTGTTGTCGGCCCGGGTTGTTGTCGGCCCGGGTTGTTGTCGGCCCGGGTTGTTGTCGGCCCGGGTTGTTGTCGGCCCGGGTTGTTGTCGGCCCGGGTTGTTGTCGGCCCGGGTTGTTGTCGGCCCGGGTTGTTGTCGGCCCGGGTTGTTGTCGGCCCGGGTTGTTGTCGGCCCGGGTTGTTGTCGGCCCGGGTTGTTGTCGGCCCGGGTTGTTGTCGGCCCGGGTTGATGTCGGCCCGGGTTGTTGTCGGCCCGGGTTGTTGTCGGCCCGGGTTGTTGTCGGCCCGGGTTGTTGTCGGCCCGGGTTGTTGTCGGCCCGGGTTGTTGTCGGCCCGGGTTGTTGTCGGCCCGGGTTGTTGTCGGCCCGGGTTGTTGTCGGCCCGGGTTGTTGTCGGCCCGGGTTGTTGTCGGCCCGGGTTGTTGTCGGCCCGGGTTGTTGTCGGCCCGGGTTGTTGTCGGCCCGGGTTGTTGTCGGCCCGGGTTGTTGTCGGCCCGGGTTGTTGTCGGCCCGGGTTGTTGTCGGCCCGGGTTGTTGTCGGCCCGGGTTGTTGTCGGCCCGGGTTGTTGTCGGCCCGGGTTGTTGTCGGCCCGGGTTGTTGTCGGCCCGGGTTGTTGTCGGCCCGGGTTGTTGTCGGCCCGGGTTGTTGTCGGCCCGGGTTGTTGTCGGCCCGGGTTGTTGTCGGCCCGGGTTGTTGTCGGCCCGGGTTGTTGTCGGCCCGGGTTGTTGTCGGCCCGGGTTGTTGTCGGCCCGGGTTGTTGTCGGCCCGGGTTGTTGTCGGCCCGGGTTGTTGTCGGCCCGGGTTGTTGTCGGCCCGGGTTGTTGTCGGCCCGGGTTGTTGTCGGCCCGGGTTGTTGTCGGCCCGGGTTGTTGTCGGCCCGGGTTGTTGTCGGCCCGGGTTGTTGTCGGCCCGGGTTGTTGTCGGCCCGGGTTGTTGTCGGCCCGGGTTGTTGTCGGCCCGGGTTGTTGTCGGCCCGGGTTGTTGTCGGCCCGGGTTGTTGTCGGCCCGGGTTGTTGTCGGCCCGGGTTGTTGTCGGCCCGGGTTGTTGTCGGCCCGGGTTGTTGTCGGCCCGGGTTGTTGTCGGCCCGGGTTGTTGTCGGCCCGGGTTGTTGTCGGCCCGGGTTGTTGTCGGCCCGGGTTGTTGTCGGCCCGGGTTGTTGTCGGCCCGGGTTGTTGTCGGCCCGGGTTGTTGTCGGCCCGGGTTGTTGTCGGCCCGGGTTGTTGTCGGCCCGGGTTGTTGTCGGCCCGGGTTGTTGTCGGCCCGGGTTGTTGTCGGCCCGGGTTGTTGTCGGCCCGGGTTGTTGTCGGCCCGGGTTGTTGTCGGCCCGGGTTGTTGTCGGCCCGGGTTGTTGTCGGCCCGGGTTGTTGTCGGCCCGGGTTGTTGTCGGCCCGGGTTGTTGTCGGCCCGGGTTGTTGTCGGCCCGGGTTGTTGTCGGCCCGGGTTGTTGTCGGCCCGGGTTGTTGTCGGCCCGGGTTGTTGTCGGCCCGGGTTGTTGTCGGCCCGGGTTGTTGTCGGCCCGGGTTGTTGTCGGCCCGGGTTGTTGTCGGCCCGGGTTGTTGTCGGCCCGGGTTGTTGTCGGCCCGGGTTGTTGTCGGCCCGGGTTGTTGTCGGCCCGGGTTGTTGTCGGCCCGGGTTGTTGTCGGCCCGGGTTGTTGTCGGCCCGGGTTGTTGTCGGCCCGGGTTGTTGTCGGCCCGGGTTGTTGTCGGCCCGGGTTGTTGTCGGCCCGGGTTGTTGTCGGCCCGGGTTGTTGTCGGCCCGGGTTGTTGTCGGCCCGGGTTGTTGTCGGCCCGGGTTGTTGTCGGCCCGGGTTGTTGTCGGCCCGGGTTGTTGTCGGCCCGGGTTGTTGTCGGCCCGGGTTGTTGTCGGCCCGGGTTGTTGTCGGCCCGGGTTGTTGTCGGCCCGGGTTGTTGTCGGCCCGGGTTGTTGTCGGCCCGGGTTGTTGTCGGCCCGGGTTGTTGTCGGCCCGGGTTGTTGTCGGCCCGGGTTGTTGTCGGCCCGGGTTGTTGTCGGCCCGGGTTGTTGTCGGCCCGGGTTGTTGTCGGCCCGGGTTGTTGTCGGCCCGGGTTGTTGTCGGCCCGGGTTGTTGTCGGCCCGGGTTGTTGTCGGCCCGGGTTGTTGTCGGCCCGGGTTGTTGTCGGCCCGGGTTGTTGTCGGCCCGGGTTGTTGTCGGCCCGGGTTGTTGTCGGCCCGGGTTGTTGTCGGCCCGGGTTGTTGTCGGCCCGGGTTGTTGTCGGCCCGGGTTGTTGTCGGCCCGGGTTGTTGTCGGCCCGGGTTGTTGTCGGCCCGGGTTGTTGTCGGCCCGGGTTGTTGTCGGCCCGGGTTGTTGTCGGCCCGGGTTGTTGTCGGCCCGGGTTGTTGTCGGCCCGGGTTGTTGTCGGCCCGGGTTGTTGTCGGCCCGGGTTGTTGTCGGCCCGGGTTGTTGTCGGCCCGGGTTGTTGTCGGCCCGGGTTGTTGTCGGCCCGGGTTGTTGTCGGCCCGGGTTGTTGTCGGCCCGGGTTGTTGTCGGCCCGGGTTGTTGTCGGCCCGGGTTGTTGTCGGCCCGGGTTGTTGTCGGCCCGGGTTGTTGTCGGCCCGGGTTGTTGTCGGCCCGGGTTGTTGTCGGCCCGGGTTGTTGTCGGCCCGGGTTGTTGTCGGCCCGGGTTGTTGTCGGCCCGGGTTGTTGTCGGCCCGGGTTGTTGTCGGCCCGGGTTGTTGTCGGCCCGGGTTGTTGTCGGCCCGGGTTGTTGTCGGCCCGGGTTGTTGTCGGCCCGGGTTGTTGTCGGCCCGGGTTGTTGTCGGCCCGGGTTGTTGTCGGCCCGGGTTGTTGTCGGCCCGGGTTGTTGTCGGCCCGGGTTGTTGTCGGCCCGGGTTGTTGTCGGCCCGGGTTGTTGTCGGCCCGGGTTGTTGTCGGCCCGGGTTGTTGTCGGCCCGGGTTGTTGTCGGCCCGGGTTGTTGTCGGCCCGGGTTGTTGTCGGCCCGGGTTGTTGTCGGCCCGGGTTGTTGTCGGCCCGGGTTGTTGTCGGCCCGGGTTGTTGTCGGCCCGGGTTGTTGTCGGCCCGGGTTGTTGTCGGCCCGGGTTGTTGTCGGCCCGGGTTGTTGTCGGCCCGGGTTGTTGTCGGCCCGGGTTGTTGTCGGCCCGGGTTGTTGTCGGCCCGGGTTGTTGTCGGCCCGGGTTGTTGTCGGCCCGGGTTGTTGTCGGCCCGGGTTGTTGTCGGCCCGGGTTGTTGTCGGCCCGGGTTGTTGTCGGCCCGGGTTGTTGTCGGCCCGGGTTGTTGTCGGCCCGGGTTGTTGTCGGCCCGGGTTGTTGTCGGCCCGGGTTGTTGTCGGCCCGGGTTGTTGTCGGCCCGGGTTGTTGTCGGCCCGGGTTGTTGTCGGCCCGGGTTGTTGTCGGCCCGGGTTGTTGTCGGCCCGGGTTGTTGTCGGCCCGGGTTGTTGTCGGCCCGGGTTGTTGTCGGCCCGGGTTGTTGTCGGCCCGGGTTGTTGTCGGCCCGGGTTGTTGTCGGCCCGGGTTGTTGTCGGCCCGGGTTGTTGTCGGCCCGGGTTGTTGTCGGCCCGGGTTGTTGTCGGCCCGGGTTGTTGTCGGCCCGGGTTGTTGTCGGCCCGGGTTGTTGTCGGCCCGGGTTGTTGTCGGCCCGGGTTGTTGTCGGCCCGGGTTGTTGTCGGCCCGGGTTGTTGTCGGCCCGGGTTGTTGTCGGCCCGGGTTGTTGTCGGCCCGGGTTGTTGTCGGCCCGGGTTGTTGTCGGCCCGGGTTGTTGTCGGCCCGGGTTGTTGTCGGCCCGGGTTGTTGTCGGCCCGGGTTGTTGTCGGCCCGGGTTGTTGTCGGCCCGGGTTGTTGTCGGCCCGGGTTGTTGTCGGCCCGGGTTGTTGTCGGCCCGGGTTGTTGTCGGCCCGGGTTGTTGTCGGCCCGGGTTGTTGTCGGCCCGGGTTGTTGTCGGCCCGGGTTGTTGTCGGCCCGGGTTGTTGTCGGCCCGGGTTGTTGTCGGCCCGGGTTGTTGTCGGCCCGGGTTGTTGTCGGCCCGGGTTGTTGTCGGCCCGGGTTGTTGTCGGCCCGGGTTGTTGTCGGCCCGGGTTGTTGTCGGCCCGGGTTGTTGTCGGCCCGGGTTGTTGTCGGCCCGGGTTGTTGTCGGCCCGGGTTGTTGTCGGCCCGGGTTGTTGTCGGCCCGGGTTGTTGTCGGCCCGGGTTGTTGTCGGCCCGGGTTGTTGTCGGCCCGGGTTGTTGTCGGCCCGGGTTGTTGTCGGCCCGGGTTGTTGTCGGCCCGGGTTGTTGTCGGCCCGGGTTGTTGTCGGCCCGGGTTGTTGTCGGCCCGGGTTGTTGTCGGCCCGGGTTGTTGTCGGCCCGGGTTGTTGTCGGCCCGGGTTGTTGTCGGCCCGGGTTGTTGTCGGCCCGGGTTGTTGTCGGCCCGGGTTGTTGTCGGCCCGGGTTGTTGTCGGCCCGGGTTGTTGTCGGCCCGGGTTGTTGTCGGCCCGGGTTGTTGTCGGCCCGGGTTGTTGTCGGCCCGGGTTGTTGTCGGCCCGGGTTGTTGTCGGCCCGGGTTGTTGTCGGCCCGGGTTGTTGTCGGCCCGGGTTGTTGTCGGCCCGGGTTGTTGTCGGCCCGGGTTGTTGTCGGCCCGGGTTGTTGTCGGCCCGGGTTGTTGTCGGCCCGGGTTGTTGTCGGCCCGGGTTGTTGTCGGCCCGGGTTGTTGTCGGCCCGGGTTGTTGTCGGCCCGGGTTGTTGTCGGCCCGGGTTGTTGTCGGCCCGGGTTGTTGTCGGCCCGGGTTGTTGTCGGCCCGGGTTGTTGTCGGCCCGGGTTGTTGTCGGCCCGGGTTGTTGTCGGCCCGGGTTGTTGTCGGCCCGGGTTGTTGTCGGCCCGGGTTGTTGTCGGCCCGGGTTGTTGTCGGCCCGGGTTGTTGTCGGCCCGGGTTGTTGTCGGCCCGGGTTGTTGTCGGCCCGGGTTGTTGTCGGCCCGGGTTGTTGTCGGCCCGGGTTGTTGTCGGCCCGGGTTGTTGTCGGCCCGGGTTGTTGTCGGCCCGGGTTGTTGTCGGCCCGGGTTGTTGTCGGCCCGGGTTGTTGTCGGCCCGGGTTGTTGTCGGCCCGGGTTGTTGTCGGCCCGGGTTGTTGTCGGCCCGGGTTGTTGTCGGCCCGGGTTGTTGTCGGCCCGGGTTGTTGTCGGCCCGGGTTGTTGTCGGCCCGGGTTGTTGTCGGCCCGGGTTGTTGTCGGCCCGGGTTGTTGTCGGCCCGGGTTGTTGTCGGCCCGGGTTGTTGTCGGCCCGGGTTGTTGTCGGCCCGGGTTGTTGTCGGCCCGGGTTGTTGTCGGCCCGGGTTGTTGTCGGCCCGGGTTGTTGTCGGCCCGGGTTGTTGTCGGCCCGGGTTGTTGTCGGCCCGGGTTGTTGTCGGCCCGGGTTGTTGTCGGCCCGGGTTGTTGTCGGCCCGGGTTGTTGTCGGCCCGGGTTGTTGTCGGCCCGGGTTGTTGTCGGCCCGGGTTGTTGTCGGCCCGGGTTGTTGTCGGCCCGGGTTGTTGTCGGCCCGGGTTGTTGTCGGCCCGGGTTGTTGTCGGCCCGGGTTGTTGTCGGCCCGGGTTGTTGTCGGCCCGGGTTGTTGTCGGCCCGGGTTGTTGTCGGCCCGGGTTGTTGTCGGCCCGGGTTGTTGTCGGCCCGGGTTGTTGTCGGCCCGGGTTGTTGTCGGCCCGGGTTGTTGTCGGCCCGGGTTGTTGTCGGCCCGGGTTGTTGTCGGCCCGGGTTGTTGTCGGCCCGGGTTGTTGTCGGCCCGGGTTGTTGTCGGCCCGGGTTGTTGTCGGCCCGGGTTGTTGTCGGCCCGGGTTGTTGTCGGCCCGGGTTGTTGTCGGCCCGGGTTGTTGTCGGCCCGGGTTGTTGTCGGCCCGGGTTGTTGTCGGCCCGGGTTGTTGTCGGCCCGGGTTGTTGTCGGCCCGGGTTGTTGTCGGCCCGGGTTGTTGTCGGCCCGGGTTGTTGTCGGCCCGGGTTGTTGTCGGCCCGGGTTGTTGTCGGCCCGGGTTGTTGTCGGCCCGGGTTGTTGTCGGCCCGGGTTGTTGTCGGCCCGGGTTGTTGTCGGCCCGGGTTGTTGTCGGCCCGGGTTGTTGTCGGCCCGGGTTGTTGTCGGCCCGGGTTGTTGTCGGCCCGGGTTGTTGTCGGCCCGGGTTGTTGTCGGCCCGGGTTGTTGTCGGCCCGGGTTGTTGTCGGCCCGGGTTGTTGTCGGCCCGGGTTGTTGTCGGCCCGGGTTGTTGTCGGCCCGGGTTGTTGTCGGCCCGGGTTGTTGTCGGCCCGGGTTGTTGTCGGCCCGGGTTGTTGTCGGCCCGGGTTGTTGTCGGCCCGGGTTGTTGTCGGCCCGGGTTGTTGTCGGCCCGGGTTGTTGTCGGCCCGGGTTGTTGTCGGCCCGGGTTGTTGTCGGCCCGGGTTGTTGTCGGCCCGGGTTGTTGTCGGCCCGGGTTGTTGTCGGCCCGGGTTGTTGTCGGCCCGGGTTGTTGTCGGCCCGGGTTGTTGTCGGCCCGGGTTGTTGTCGGCCCGGGTTGTTGTCGGCCCGGGTTGTTGTCGGCCCGGGTTGTTGTCGGCCCGGGTTGTTGTCGGCCCGGGTTGTTGTCGGCCCGGGTTGTTGTCGGCCCGGGTTGTTGTCGGCCCGGGTTGTTGTCGGCCCGGGTTGTTGTCGGCCCGGGTTGTTGTCGGCCCGGGTTGTTGTCGGCCCGGGTTGTTGTCGGCCCGGGTTGTTGTCGGCCCGGGTTGTTGTCGGCCCGGGTTGTTGTCGGCCCGGGTTGTTGTCGGCCCGGGTTGTTGTCGGCCCGGGTTGTTGTCGGCCCGGGTTGTTGTCGGCCCGGGTTGTTGTCGGCCCGGGTTGTTGTCGGCCCGGGTTGTTGTCGGCCCGGGTTGTTGTCGGCCCGGGTTGTTGTCGGCCCGGGTTGTTGTCGGCCCGGGTTGTTGTCGGCCCGGGTTGTTGTCGGCCCGGGTTGTTGTCGGCCCGGGTTGTTGTCGGCCCGGGTTGTTGTCGGCCCGGGTTGTTGTCGGCCCGGGTTGTTGTCGGCCCGGGTTGTTGTCGGCCCGGGTTGTTGTCGGCCCGGGTTGTTGTCGGCCCGGGTTGTTGTCGGCCCGGGTTGTTGTCGGCCCGGGTTGTTGTCGGCCCGGGTTGTTGTCGGCCCGGGTTGTTGTCGGCCCGGGTTGTTGTCGGCCCGGGTTGTTGTCGGCCCGGGTTGTTGTCGGCCCGGGTTGTTGTCGGCCCGGGTTGTTGTCGGCCCGGGTTGTTGTCGGCCCGGGTTGTTGTCGGCCCGGGTTGTTGTCGGCCCGGGTTGTTGTCGGCCCGGGTTGTTGTCGGCCCGGGTTGTTGTCGGCCCGGGTTGTTGTCGGCCCGGGTTGTTGTCGGCCCGGGTTGTTGTCGGCCCGGGTTGTTGTCGGCCCGGGTTGTTGTCGGCCCGGGTTGTTGTCGGCCCGGGTTGTTGTCGGCCCGGGTTGTTGTCGGCCCGGGTTGTTGTCGGCCCGGGTTGTTGTCGGCCCGGGTTGTTGTCGGCCCGGGTTGTTGTCGGCCCGGGTTGTTGTCGGCCCGGGTTGTTGTCGGCCCGGGTTGTTGTCGGCCCGGGTTGTTGTCGGCCCGGGTTGTTGTCGGCCCGGGTTGTTGTCGGCCCGGGTTGTTGTCGGCCCGGGTTGTTGTCGGCCCGGGTTGTTGTCGGCCCGGGTTGTTGTCGGCCCGGGTTGTTGTCGGCCCGGGTTGTTGTCGGCCCGGGTTGTTGTCGGCCCGGGTTGTTGTCGGCCCGGGTTGTTGTCGGCCCGGGTTGTTGTCGGCCCGGGTTGTTGTCGGCCCGGGTTGTTGTCGGCCCGGGTTGTTGTCGGCCCGGGTTGTTGTCGGCCCGGGTTGTTGTCGGCCCGGGTTGTTGTCGGCCCGGGTTGTTGTCGGCCCGGGTTGTTGTCGGCCCGGGTTGTTGTCGGCCCGGGTTGTTGTCGGCCCGGGTTGTTGTCGGCCCGGGTTGTTGTCGGCCCGGGTTGTTGTCGGCCCGGGTTGTTGTCGGCCCGGGTTGTTGTCGGCCCGGGTTGTTGTCGGCCCGGGTTGTTGTCGGCCCGGGTTGTTGTCGGCCCGGGTTGTTGTCGGCCCGGGTTGTTGTCGGCCCGGGTTGTTGTCGGCCCGGGTTGTTGTCGGCCCGGGTTGTTGTCGGCCCGGGTTGTTGTCGGCCCGGGTTGTTGTCGGCCCGGGTTGTTGTCGGCCCGGGTTGTTGTCGGCCCGGGTTGTTGTCGGCCCGGGTTGTTGTCGGCCCGGGTTGTTGTCGGCCCGGGTTGTTGTCGGCCCGGGTTGTTGTCGGCCCGGGTTGTTGTCGGCCCGGGTTGTTGTCGGCCCGGGTTGTTGTCGGCCCGGGTTGTTGTCGGCCCGGGTTGTTGTCGGCCCGGGTTGTTGTCGGCCCGGGTTGTTGTCGGCCCGGGTTGTTGTCGGCCCGGGTTGTTGTCGGCCCGGGTTGTTGTCGGCCCGGGTTGTTGTCGGCCCGGGTTGTTGTCGGCCCGGGTTGTTGTCGGCCCGGGTTGTTGTCGGCCCGGGTTGTTGTCGGCCCGGGTTGTTGTCGGCCCGGGTTGTTGTCGGCCCGGGTTGTTGTCGGCCCGGGTTGTTGTCGGCCCGGGTTGTTGTCGGCCCGGGTTGTTGTCGGCCCGGGTTGTTGTCGGCCCGGGTTGTTGTCGGCCCGGGTTGTTGTCGGCCCGGGTTGTTGTCGGCCCGGGTTGTTGTCGGCCCGGGTTGTTGTCGGCCCGGGTTGTTGTCGGCCCGGGTTGTTGTCGGCCCGGGTTGTTGTCGGCCCGGGTTGTTGTCGGCCCGGGTTGTTGTCGGCCCGGGTTGTTGTCGGCCCGGGTTGTTGTCGGCCCGGGTTGTTGTCGGCCCGGGTTGTTGTCGGCCCGGGTTGTTGTCGGCCCGGGTTGTTGTCGGCCCGGGTTGTTGTCGGCCCGGGTTGTTGTCGGCCCGGGTTGTTGTCGGCCCGGGTTGTTGTCGGCCCGGGTTGTTGTCGGCCCGGGTTGTTGTCGGCCCGGGTTGTTGTCGGCCCGGGTTGTTGTCGGCCCGGGTTGTTGTCGGCCCGGGTTGTTGTCGGCCCGGGTTGTTGTCGGCCCGGGTTGTTGTCGGCCCGGGTTGTTGTCGGCCCGGGTTGTTGTCGGCCCGGGTTGTTGTCGGCCCGGGTTGTTGTCGGCCCGGGTTGTTGTCGGCCCGGGTTGTTGTCGGCCCGGGTTGTTGTCGGCCCGGGTTGTTGTCGGCCCGGGTTGTTGTCGGCCCGGGTTGTTGTCGGCCCGGGTTGTTGTCGGCCCGGGTTGTTGTCGGCCCGGGTTGTTGTCGGCCCGGGTTGTTGTCGGCCCGGGTTGTTGTCGGCCCGGGTTGTTGTCGGCCCGGGTTGTTGTCGGCCCGGGTTGTTGTCGGCCCGGGTTGTTGTCGGCCCGGGTTGTTGTCGGCCCGGGTTGTTGTCGGCCCGGGTTGTTGTCGGCCCGGGTTGTTGTCGGCCCGGGTTGTTGTCGGCCCGGGTTGTTGTCGGCCCGGGTTGTTGTCGGCCCGGGTTGTTGTCGGCCCGGGTTGTTGTCGGCCCGGGTTGTTGTCGGCCCGGGTTGTTGTCGGCCCGGGTTGTTGTCGGCCCGGGTTGTTGTCGGCCCGGGTTGTTGTCGGCCCGGGTTGTTGTCGGCCCGGGTTGTTGTCGGCCCGGGTTGTTGTCGGCCCGGGTTGTTGTCGGCCCGGGTTGTTGTCGGCCCGGGTTGTTGTCGGCCCGGGTTGTTGTCGGCCCGGGTTGTTGTCGGCCCGGGTTGTTGTCGGCCCGGGTTGTTGTCGGCCCGGGTTGTTGTCGGCCCGGGTTGTTGTCGGCCCGGGTTGTTGTCGGCCCGGGTTGTTGTCGGCCCGGGTTGTTGTCGGCCCGGGTTGTTGTCGGCCCGGGTTGTTGTCGGCCCGGGTTGTTGTCGGCCCGGGTTGTTGTCGGCCCGGGTTGTTGTCGGCCCGGGTTGTTGTCGGCCCGGGTTGTTGTCGGCCCGGGTTGTTGTCGGCCCGGGTTGTTGTCGGCCCGGGTTGTTGTCGGCCCGGGTTGTTGTCGGCCCGGGTTGTTGTCGGCCCGGGTTGTTGTCGGCCCGGGTTGTTGTCGGCCCGGGTTGTTGTCGGCCCGGGTTGTTGTCGGCCCGGGTTGTTGTCGGCCCGGGTTGTTGTCGGCCCGGGTTGTTGTCGGCCCGGGTTGTTGTCGGCCCGGGTTGTTGTCGGCCCGGGTTGTTGTCGGCCCGGGTTGTTGTCGGCCCGGGTTGTTGTCGGCCCGGGTTGTTGTCGGCCCGGGTTGTTGTCGGCCCGGGTTGTTGTCGGCCCGGGTTGTTGTCGGCCCGGGTTGTTGTCGGCCCGGGTTGTTGTCGGCCCGGGTTGTTGTCGGCCCGGGTTGTTGTCGGCCCGGGTTGTTGTCGGCCCGGGTTGTTGTCGGCCCGGGTTGTTGTCGGCCCGGGTTGTTGTCGGCCCGGGTTGTTGTCGGCCCGGGTTGTTGTCGGCCCGGGTTGTTGTCGGCCCGGGTTGTTGTCGGCCCGGGTTGTTGTCGGCCCGGGTTGTTGTCGGCCCGGGTTGTTGTCGGCCCGGGTTGTTGTCGGCCCGGGTTGTTGTCGGCCCGGGTTGTTGTCGGCCCGGGTTGTTGTCGGCCCGGGTTGTTGTCGGCCCGGGTTGTTGTCGGCCCGGGTTGTTGTCGGCCCGGGTTGTTGTCGGCCCGGGTTGTTGTCGGCCCGGGTTGTTGTCGGCCCGGGTTGTTGTCGGCCCGGGTTGTTGTCGGCCCGGGTTGTTGTCGGCCCGGGTTGTTGTCGGCCCGGGTTGTTGTCGGCCCGGGTTGTTGTCGGCCCGGGTTGTTGTCGGCCCGGGTTGTTGTCGGCCCGGGTTGTTGTCGGCCCGGGTTGTTGTCGGCCCGGGTTGTTGTCGGCCCGGGTTGTTGTCGGCCCGGGTTGTTGTCGGCCCGGGTTGTTGTCGGCCCGGGTTGTTGTCGGCCCGGGTTGTTGTCGGCCCGGGTTGTTGTCGGCCCGGGTTGTTGTCGGCCCGGGTTGTTGTCGGCCCGGGTTGTTGTCGGCCCGGGTTGTTGTCGGCCCGGGTTGTTGTCGGCCCGGGTTGTTGTCGGCCCGGGTTGTTGTCGGCCCGGGTTGTTGTCGGCCCGGGTTGTTGTCGGCCCGGGTTGTTGTCGGCCCGGGTTGTTGTCGGCCCGGGTTGTTGTCGGCCCGGGTTGTTGTCGGCCCGGGTTGTTGTCGGCCCGGGTTGTTGTCGGCCCGGGTTGTTGTCGGCCCGGGTTGTTGTCGGCCCGGGTTGTTGTCGGCCCGGGTTGTTGTCGGCCCGGGTTGTTGTCGGCCCGGGTTGTTGTCGGCCCGGGTTGTTGTCGGCCCGGGTTGTTGTCGGCCCGGGTTGTTGTCGGCCCGGGTTGTTGTCGGCCCGGGTTGTTGTCGGCCCGGGTTGTTGTCGGCCCGGGTTGTTGTCGGCCCGGGTTGTTGTCGGCCCGGGTTGTTGTCGGCCCGGGTTGTTGTCGGCCCGGGTTGTTGTCGGCCCGGGTTGTTGTCGGCCCGGGTTGTTGTCGGCCCGGGTTGTTGTCGGCCCGGGTTGTTGTCGGCCCGGGTTGTTGTCGGCCCGGGTTGTTGTCGGCCCGGGTTGTTGTCGGCCCGGGTTGTTGTCGGCCCGGGTTGTTGTCGGCCCGGGTTGTTGTCGGCCCGGGTTGTTGTCGGCCCGGGTTGTTGTCGGCCCGGGTTGTTGTCGGCCCGGGTTGTTGTCGGCCCGGGTTGTTGTCGGCCCGGGTTGTTGTCGGCCCGGGTTGTTGTCGGCCCGGGTTGTTGTCGGCCCGGGTTGTTGTCGGCCCGGGTTGTTGTCGGCCCGGGTTGTTGTCGGCCCGGGTTGTTGTCGGCCCGGGTTGTTGTCGGCCCGGGTTGTTGTCGGCCCGGGTTGTTGTCGGCCCGGGTTGTTGTCGGCCCGGGTTGTTGTCGGCCCGGGTTGTTGTCGGCCCGGGTTGTTGTCGGCCCGGGTTGTTGTCGGCCCGGGTTGTTGTCGGCCCGGGTTGTTGTCGGCCCGGGTTGTTGTCGGCCCGGGTTGTTGTCGGCCCGGGTTGTTGTCGGCCCGGGTTGTTGTCGGCCCGGGTTGTTGTCGGCCCGGGTTGTTGTCGGCCCGGGTTGTTGTCGGCCCGGGTTGTTGTCGGCCCGGGTTGTTGTCGGCCCGGGTTGTTGTCGGCCCGGGTTGTTGTCGGCCCGGGTTGTTGTCGGCCCGGGTTGTTGTCGGCCCGGGTTGTTGTCGGCCCGGGTTGTTGTCGGCCCGGGTTGTTGTCGGCCCGGGTTGTTGTCGGCCCGGGTT
>NW_027614876.1:17500-19773 GCF_965212315.1 Lampetra planeri | reverse complement strand
GTGAACATTGGCAATGTACATCACACGCACGCGCGCACAGACAAAGATCCCCCGTGTAGCCTCTGACAGGCTGTAGGGGCAAGTGCTGTTAGCAGTAGCAGCAGCACCTATACACAAAGATCCCCCGTGTAGCCTCTGACAGGCTGTAGGGGCAAGTGCTGTTAGCGAGTAGCACCTATGAAGGCTACCGGCGCTGTGGTTACACGAGGGGGCGGGTGGCCAGCACCACGCCCGGCCGCCTTTGTCTCTCTAGAAGCGATGTTTACTACACACCGCACCAGGTACTCATTTTGGGCTGAGTCTACCTAGGGGAGGAGGCCCAGGAACGGTTCAGACAATCGTAACTGGGTGGTGGTTGCCGTGAGCGGGAATCGAACTCGGGTGGCCAGGTTCGTAGCGCAGCGCTAACCGCTGCACCACCGCTCCCCACACACGCACAGGTACACACACACACAGGTACACACACACAGGCACACACACACACAGGCACACACACACAGGGTACACACACACAGACACACACACAGGGTACACACACACACACAGGTACACACACACACAGGGTACACACACACAGGCACACACACACACACAGGTACACACACACAGACACACACACACAGGGTACACACACACACACAGGTACACACACAGGGTACACACACACAGGTACACACACACACACAGGTACACACACACAGACACACACACACAGGTACACACACACACAGGCACACACACACACAGGTACACACAAACAGGTACACACACACACACAGGTACACACACACACAGGCACACACACACACAGGCACACACACACACAGGCACACACACACACACAGGCACACACACACAGACACACACACACAGACACACACACACAGACACACACACACAGACACACACACACAGGGTACACACACACACAGGTACACACACACAGACACACACACACACAGGGTACACACACACACAGGTACACACACACAGACACACACACACAGGTACACACACACAGACACACACACACAGGGTACACACACACAGACACACACACAGGGTACACACACACACACAGGTACACACACACACAGGGTACACACACACAGGCACACACACACACAGGTACACACACACAGGTATACACACACACAGGTACACACACACAAGTACACACACACAGGCACACACACACACAGGGTACACACACACAGGCACACATACACACAGGTACACACAAACAGGTACACACACACACAGGTACACACACACACAGGCACACACACACACAGGCACACACACACACAGGCACACACACACACAGGTACACACACACAGGTACACACACACACAGGTACACACACACAGGCACACACACACACAGGCACACACACACACACAGGTACACACACACACAGGTACACACACACACAGCACGTCTGGCCACATACGGTGCGAAAGAAGTTCACACACACATGTAGCATGGTTGTCTGGATTGTGATAACCGATCTGAGTTGCGAAACGTGGACCCCCCTAATGGAACATCTTCGCCGGTTAGAAACATTCAGGCTGGCCTGCCTACGATCCATCCTGGGTTTAACCTGCAGGCTGGATTGTGTGAGGAGCTCACAAATCCTTGAAAGATCTGGGCAAAGTCCCATCGGTGAGCTCCTCCGGCAGGCAAGGCTGCGTTGGCTGGGCCATGTAGCCCGCATGCCCAGCCACCGCATGCCTAAACAGCTTTTGTTCGGCCAGATCGAGGGAGCTAAATGGGCGCGGCACGGGGTAGAGAAGAGATGGAGTGATGTGGTACAGGAGGACGTGGAGCTGAGTGGACTTGCCGATGACTGGTACCAGCGGTGTCAAGATCGGCCTCAGTGGAGGAGGCTCGTGAAGGACGCTACTGGGCAGTTGGAGGCAGTCGCCCTCCAACAACAACGGAGGGCGGAGGAGCGACGCTCACAACAACGAGCGGAGCGCCGGGTGGCTAAAGCACAGCAAGTTGGCACAGTAGGGGGCACAGGTGGTGCATCAGCCAGTCATCTCGGTCATCTCGGTCAGTCGACCCGTGGCACCTGCTGGGTCTGCCCCGTGACCTCCTGCCAGCGGGCGTTCGACACTTCACGTGGCCTCAGGGTGCACATGGCCTGGCACAAGCGTCGTGGTGACGTCAACGCCACTTAGTGGCGAATGGCGGTTGTTGTTGTTGTTGTGTGCGTGTGTGTGTGTCACTGTGTGTCTGTGTGTGTGTGTCTGTGTGTGTGTGTGTT
>NW_027614876.1:7500-10000 GCF_965212315.1 Lampetra planeri | reverse complement strand
CAACCACTCACTCAACCACTCAACCACTCACTCAACCACTCAACCACTCACTCAACCACTCAACCACTCACTCACTCACTCAACCACTCACTCAGCCACTCAACCACTCACTCAACCACTCACTCACTCAACCACTCACTCACTCAACCACTCACTCAACCACTCACTCACTCAGCCACTCACTCATTCAACCACTCACTCACTCACTCAGCCACTCACTCACTAAAACACTCACTCAACCACTCACTCACTCACTCAACCACTCACTCAGCCACTCAACCACTCACTCACTCAGCCACTCACTCATTCAACCAGTCACTCACTCAGCCACTCATTCACTCACTCAACCACTCACTCAGCCACTCAACCACTCACTCACTCAACCACTCAGCCACTCACTCAAACACTCACTCAACCACTCACTCAACCACTCACTCACTCAACCACTCACTCACTCACTCAACCACTCACTCAACCACTCACTCAACCACTCACTCAACCACTCACTCAACCACTCACTCAACCACTCACTCAACCACTCAACCACTCACTCACTCACTCAGCCACTCAACCACACACTCACTCAACCACTCACTCACTCACTCAACCACTCACTCATTCACTCACTCAACCACTCATTCACTCACTCAACCACTCACTCACTCACTCAACCACTCAGCCACTCACTCAACCACTCACTCAACCAGTCACTCACTCACTCAACCACTCACTCACTCAACCACTCACTCAGCCACTCAACCACTCACTCAGCCATACACTCATTCAACCACTCACTCACTCACTCAACCACTCACTCAGCCACTCACTCACTCAACCACTCACTCAACCACTCAACCACTCACTCATTCACTCAGCCACTCACTCAACCACTCACTCACTCACTCAGCCACTCACTCACTCACTCAGCCACTCACTCATTCACTCACTCAACCACTCATTCACTCACTCAACCACTCACTCACTCACTCAACCACTCAGCCACTCACTCACTCACCCACTCACCCACTCACCCACTCACCCACTCACTCACTTGATGGTCTGCAGGAAGCGCACGCGATCACGGATCTCGTCGGGGATGCGCCCCAGGATGGTCTTGAGCGAGCGAGCGCGCTCACTCAGCTCCACCAGGGACCCCTCGCAACACTCCACTCGCAACTCTGCACACGGCGGGGGGTCACGGGGGGGGGGGGTCACGGGGGGGGGGTCACGGGGTGGGGGGTCACGGGGGGGGGTCACGGGGGAGCCACGGGGGGTCACGGAGGGAGACGGTGGGGGAGACACACGGGGAGACACGCCGAGAGACACGGGGGGAGGCAAGCCGAGAGACACACGGGGGGAGACAAGCCGAGAGACACGGGGAGAGACACGGGGAGAGACACGGGGAGAGACACGCGAAGAGACACGGGGAGAGACACGGGGAGAGACACGGGGAGAGACACGGGGAGAGACACGGGGAGAGACACGCGGAGAGGCACGGGGGGAGACACGGGGAGAGAGACGCGGAGAGACACGGGGAGAGACACGGGGAGAGACACGGGGAGAGACACGGGGAGAGACACGGGGAGAGACACGGGGAGAGACACGCGGAGAGGCACGGGGAGAGAGACGGGGAGAGACACACGGAGAGACACGGGGAGAGACACGCGGAGAGACACGGGGAGAGAGACGGGGAGAGACACACGGAGAGACACGGGGAGAGACACGCGGAGAGACACACGGAGAGGCACGGGGAGAGACACGGAGACACGCAGAGAGACACGCCGAGAGACATGGGGGGAGACACACGGAGAGACACGGGGAGACACGCGGGGGGAGACACGGGGAGACACAGGGAGACACGCGGGGAGAGACACACGGGGAGACACACGGAGGGACACACGTGGAGAGACACGGGGAGAGACACACGGAGAGACACGCGGAGAGACACACAGAGAGACACACGGGGGGAGACACACGTGGAGACACGTGGAGAGACACGGGGATACACGGGGAGAGACACGGGGAGAGACACGGGGAGAGACACACGGGGAGACACGGGGAGAGACACACGGGGAGAGACACACGGGGAGAGACACACGGAGACACACGGGGAGAGACACGGGGAGAGACACACGGGGAGACACGGGGAGAGACACACGGGGAAAGACACGGGGAGAGACACACGGGGAGAGACACGGAGACACACGGGGAGAGACACGGGGAGAGACACGCGGAGAGACACACGGGGGGAGACACACGGGGAGAGACACACGGGGAGAGACACGGGGAGAGACACGCGGAGAGACACGGGGAGAGACACGCGGAGAGACACGGGGAGAGACACACGGGGAGACACACAGAGAGACACACGGGGGGAGACACACGTGGAGACACACGGAGAGACACGTGGGGTGTGTGCTCACCCTCCAAATCCTCAGCCGCCATCCTCAGCAGCGCCTCTGGGAAGTTCACTGCCTCCCTCTCCTGCTTCAAGATGCCC
>NW_027614876.1:0-2500 GCF_965212315.1 Lampetra planeri | reverse complement strand
GCAAGTACCACGTGACCAGCGCCGCCACCACCACCACCACCACGTGGGAGGAAACGTAACAAGGAGTTGGTGGTGGTGTTGGTGGTTGTTGTTGGTGGTTGTTGATAGTGGGTGGGTGGTGGTGTTGGTAGTGGGTGGTGGTGTTGGTGGTTGTTAGTAGTGGGTGGGTGGTGGTGTTGGTAGTGGGTGGTGGTGTTGGTGGTTGTTAGTAGTGGGTGGGTGGTGGTGTTGGTGGTTGGTGGTGGTGGTGGTTGGTGGTGGTAGTGGATTGTGTTGGTGGTGATTGGTAGTGGGTGGGTGGTGGTAGTTGTAGTGGGTGGTGATTGGTAGTGGGTGGTGGTGGTGGTAGTAGGTGGGTGGTGGTTGGTGGTGTTGGTTGGTAGTGGGTGGTGATTGGTAGTGGGTGGGTGTTGGTAGTGGGTGGGTGTTGGTAGTGGGTGGGTTGGTGGTGATTGGTAGTGGGTGGGTGGTGATTGTTGGCGTTGTAGGACCGTGGGTGGCGATGGCGACGGTGTCGAGCGAGCGCGTGTGCAGCCTGGCGTACGAGGGAGCCCTGGGGGAGCTCAAGGCGGAGCTGGCGGCAGACAAGAGCCGCGCAGGCACGCGGGACCAGGTCACTCGCCACCTCGTACACCCACCACTCTCCACCCACCACTCTCCACCCACCTCTACCCACCCACCACTTTAACCTCCACCTCCTCCACCCACCACTCTCCACCCACCTCTACCCACCACTCTCCACCCACCACTCTCCACCCACCACTTTAACCTCCACCTCCTCCACCCACCACTCTCCACCCACCTCTACCCACCACTCTCCACCCACCACTCTCCACCCACCACTTTAACCTCCACCTCCTCCACCCACCACTCTCCACCCACCTCTACCCACCACTCTCCACCCACCACTCTCCACCCACCACTCCAACCTCCACCTCGTACACCCACCACTCCACCTACTCACCACTCTCCACCCACCACTCTCCACCCACCACTCTCCACCTCGTCCACCCACCACTCCAACCTCCACCCACTCTCCACCCACCACTCTCCACCCACCTCTACCCTCCACTCTCCACCCACCACTCCAACCTCCACTACCCACCTCCACCCACCACTCTCCAACCTCCACCCCCACTCCAACCTGTACCCACCTCCACCCACCTCCACCCACCACTCCAACCTCCACCCACCTCCACTCTCCACCCACCTCCACTCTCCACCCACCTGTACCCACCCACCACTCCCCACCCATCACTCACCACTCCCCACTCACCACCACTCCCCACCCACCACTCTGCACCCTCCAGCCACCTGTACCCACCACTCCCCACCCACTCACCTCCACCCACCACTCCAACCTCCACTACCCACCTTCACCCACTACTCCACCCACCACTCCACCCACCACCCACTCTCCACCCACCACTCTCCACCCACCACTCCCCACCCACCACTCCCCACCCACCTCCACCCACCACCCACCAGAGAGACACAGACTCCAAATATACAGCAGCAGCAGCAGCAGGCATCGTCAGGGTCGGGGTCGAACCCACGACCTCCTGCGCACCAGGCGAGGTAGTCAACATCTCGTGTTGTTGTTGTTGTGTTGTTGTTGTTGTTGTGTTGTTGTTGCAGTCCCAACGTACGCCCCTGCACTGGGCGGCCTCTGCGGGCCACTGTGACTTATTGTTGTTGTGTTGTGTTGTTGACTTTGTTGTTGTTGATGACTTTGTTGTTGTTCCAGTCTCAGCGCACGCCGCTGCACTGGGCTGCGTCTGCTGGCCACTGTGATGTGGCCGTCTTCCTGCTGTCACTCGGGGCGCCTGTGGACGCCTGCGATGATGTAAGGGGGGTCCCAACAACAACAACAACAACACTCAACAACAACAACACTAAACAACGACAACAACACTCAACAACAACAACAACAAATACACTCAACAACAAAACTAACCTCACCCCACCCTCACTCCACGGCACCACTGCCACCACTGCCACCACCTCCGCCATCACCATCATCACCACCACCATCATCATCATCACCACTGCCCCCTCCATTCCCCCCCTCCCCCCTTAATCCCCCCTTCCATTCCCCCCTTTCTCCCACTCCCCCCCCCACCCTCCACTCCCCCCCCACCCCCCATTCCCCCTCCACTCCCCCCCCACCCCCCACTCCCCCCCCACCCCCCCCCCACTCCCCCCCCACCCCCCACTCCCCCCCCACCCCCCACTTCCCCCCCACCCTCCACTCCCCCCCCATTCCCCCCCCACCCCCCACTCCCCCCCCACCCCCCACTCCCCCCCCACCCCCCCACTCCCCCCCCCCACTCCCCCCCCCACCTACCCCCCCACCCCCCACCCCCCACTCCCCCCCCCACCCCCCACTTCCCCCCCCACCCCCCACCCCCCACTCCCCCCCCACCCCCCCACTACCCCCCCCCACTCCCCCCCCCACTCCCCCCCACCCCCCCACTCCCCCCCCCACCCCCCACTTCCC
>NW_027614875.1:0-19787 GCF_965212315.1 Lampetra planeri | reverse complement strand
TAGACCGCAATCCTTCAGTCATAATACAAACAAAAGAACATAACACTCTGATAATGTGCACTGTCCTTAAAGTTGATTGAATCCACCCCGAGACAGCTTTTCCTTAGAGCGTAGTCTCTTATGGGTGGACCAGATGACGCCAAAAGGCGCACAACTCAAAGACAATGCACCATCAGAGTATGAGAGCTCGGGGGCAAGCATCTACACTATGGGAACCTCATTTGCAGTAAAAATATGATAATTGGTTCTTTACCCTTCTATCTGGCAACAAAACTGACACCTTTTTTTACAAGAGTCTTGTTTGCATAGACCGCAATACCTGCAGTCATAATACAAACAAAAGAACATAACTCTGATAATGTGCACTGTCCTTAAAGTTGATTGATCCACAACCCGAGACAGCTTTCCTTAGAGCCTAGTCTCATATGGGTGGGACCAGATGACGCCAAAAGGCGCACAAATCAAAGACAATGCACATCAGAGTATGAGAGCTCGGGGCAAGCATCTACACTATGGGAACCTCATTTGCCAGTAAAAATATGATATTGGTTCTTTACCCTTCTATCTGGCAACAAAACTGACACCTTTTTTTACAAGGAGTCATGTTTGCATAGACCGCAATACCTGCTGTCATAATACAAACAAAAGAACATAACTCTGATAATGTGCACTGTCCTTAAAGTTGATTGATCCACACCCGAGACAGCTTTCCTTAGAGCCTAGTCTCATATGGGTGGGACCAGATGACGCCAAAAGGCGCACAACTCAAAGACAATGCACCATCAGAGTATGAGAGCTCGGGGCAAGCATCTACACTATGGGAACCTCATTTGCCAGTAAAAATATGATAATTGGTTCTTTACCCTTCTATCTGGCAACAAAACTGACACCTTTTTTTACAAGGAGTCATGTTTGCATAGACCGCAATACCTGCAGTCATAATACAAACAAAAGAACATAACTCTGATAATGTGCACTGTCCTTAAAGTTGATTGATCCACACCCGAGACAGCTTTCCTTAGAGCCTAGTCTCATATGGGTGGGGACCAGATGACGCCAAAAGGCGCACAACTCAAAGACAATGCACCATCAGAGTATGAGAGCTCGGGGCAAGCATCTACACTATGGGAACCTCATTTGCCAGTAAAAATATGATAATTGGTTCTTTACCCTTCTATCTGGCAACAAAACTGACACCTTTTTTTACAAGGAGTCATGTTTGCATAGACCGCAATACCTGCAGTCATAATACAAACAAAAGAACATAACTCTGATAATGTGCACTGTCCTTAAAGTTGATTGATCCACACCCGAGACAGCTTTCCTTAGAGCCTAGTCTCATATGGGTGGGACCAGATGACGCCAAAAGGCGCACAACTCAAAGACAATGCACCATCAGAGTATGAGAGCTCGGGGCAAGCATCTACACTATGGGAACCTCATTTGCCAGTAAAAATATGATAATTGGTTCTTTACCCTTCTATCTGGCAACAAAACTGACACCTTTTTTTACAAGGAGTCATGTTTGCATAGACCGCAATACCTGCAGTCATAATACAAACAAAAGAACATAACTCTGATAATGTGCACTGTCCTTAAAGTTGATTGATCCACACCCGAGACAGCTTTCCTTAGAGCCTAGTCTCATATGGGTGGGACCAGATGACGCCAAAAGGCGCACAACTCAAAGACAATGCACCATCAGAGTATGAGAGCTCGGGGCAAGCATCTACACTATGGGAACCTCATTTGCCAGTAATAATATGATAATTGGTTCTTTACCCTTCTATCTGGCAACAAAACTGACACCTTTTTTTACAAGGAGTCATGTTTGCATAGACCGCAATACCTGCAGTCATAATACAAACAAAAGAACATAACTCTGATAATGTGCACTGTCCTTAAAGTTGATTGATCCACACCCGAGACAGCTTTCCTTAGAGCCTAGTCTCATATGGGTGGGACCAGATGACGCCAAAAGGCGCACAACTCAAAGACAATGCACCATCAGAGTATGAGAGCTCGGGGCAAGCATCTACACTATGGGAACCTCATTTGCCAGTAAAAATATGATAATTGGTTCTTTACCCTTCTATCTGGCAACAAAACTGACACCTTTTTTTACAAGGAGTCATGTTTGCATAGACCGCAATACCTGCAGTCATAATACAAACAAAAGAACATAACTCTGATAATGTGCACTGTCCTTAAAGTTGATTGATCCACACCCGAGACAGCTTTCCTTAGAGCCTAGTCTCATATGGGTGGGACCAGATGACGCCAAAAGGCGCACAACTCAAAGACAATGCACCATCAGAGTATGAGAGCTCGGGGCAAGCATCTACACTATGGGAACCTCATTTGCCAGTAAAAATATGATAATTGGTTCTTTACCCTTCTATCTGGCAACAAAACTGACACCTTTTTTTACAAGGAGTCATGTTTGCATAGACCGCAATACCTGCAGTCATAATACAAACAAAAGAACATAACTCTGATAATGTGCACTGTCCTTAAAGTTGATTGATCCACACCCGAGACAGCTTTCCTTAGAGCCTAGTCTCATATGGGTGGGACCAGATGACGCCAAAAGGCGCACAACTCAAAGACAATGCACCATCAGAGTATGAGAGCTCGGGGCAAGCATCTACACTATGGGAACCTCATTTGCCAGTAAAAATATGATAATTGGTTCTTTACCCTTCTATCTGGCAACAAAACTGACACCTTTTTTTACAAGGAGTCATGTTTGCATAGACCGCAATACCTGCAGTCATAATACAAACAAAAGAACATAACTCTGATAATGTGCACTGTCCTTAAAGTTGATTGATCCACACCCGAGACAGCTTTCCTTAGAGCCTAGTCTCATATGGGTGGGACCAGATGACGCCAAAAGGCGCACAACTCAAAGACAATGCACCATCAGAGTATGAGAGCTCGGGGCAAGCATCTACACTATGGGAACCTCATTTGCCAGTAAAAATATGATAATTGGTTCTTTACCCTTCTATCTGGCAACAAAACTGACACCTTTTTTTACAAGGAGTCATGTTTGCATAGACCGCAATACCTGCAGTCATAATACAAACAAAAGAACATAACTCTGATAATGTGCACTGTCCTTAAAGTTGATTGATCCACACCCGAGACAGCTTTCCTTAGAGCCTAGTCTCATATGGGTGGGACCAGATGACGCCAAAAGGCGCACAACTCAAAGACAATGCACCATCAGAGTATGAGAGCTCGGGGCAAGCATCTACACTATGGGAACCTCATTTGCCAGTAAAAATATGATAATTGGTTCTTTACCCTTCTATCTGGCAACAAAACTGACACCTTTTTTTACAAGGAGTCATGTTTGCATAGACCGCAATACCTGCAGTCATAATACAAACAAAAGAACATAACTCTGATAATGTGCACTGTCCTTAAAGTTGATTGATCCACACCCGAGACAGCTTTCCTTAGAGCCTAGTCTCATATGGGTGGGACCAGATGACGCCAAAAGGCGCACAACTCAAAGACAATGCACCATCAGAGTATGAGAGCTCGGGGCAAGCATCTACACTATGGGAACCTCATTTGCCAGTAAAAATATGATAATTGGTTCTTTACCCTTCTATCTGGCAACAAAACTGACACCTTTTTTTACAAGGAGTCATGTTTGCATAGACCGCAATACCTGCAGTCATAATACAAACAAAAGAACATAACTCTGATAATGTGCACTGTCCTTAAAGTTGATTGATCCACACCCGAGACAGCTTTCCTTAGAGCCTAGTCTCATATGGGTGGGACCAGATGACGCCAAAAGGCGCACAACTCAAAGACAATGCACCATCAGAGTATGAGAGCTCGGGGCAAGCATCTACACTATGGGAACCTCATTTGCCAGTAAAAATATGATAATTGGTTCTTTACCCTTCTATCTGGCAACAAAACTGACACCTTTTTTTACAAGGAGTCATGTTTGCATAGACCGCAATACCTGCAGTCATAATACAAACAAAAGAACATAACTCTGATAATGTGCACTGTCCTTAAAGTTGATTGATCCACACCCGAGACAGCTTTCCTTAGAGCCTAGTCTCATATGGGTGGGACCAGATGACGCCAAAAGGCGCACAACTCAAAGACAATGCACCATCAGAGTATGAGAGCTCGGGGCAAGCATCTACACTATGGGAACCTCATTTGCCAGTAAAAATATGATAATTGGTTCTTTACCCTTCTATCTGGCAACAAAACTGACACCTTTTTTTACAAGGAGTCATGTTTGCATAGACCGCAATACCTGCAGTCATAATACAAACAAAAGAACATAACTCTGATAATGTGCACTGTCCTTAAAGTTGATTGATCCACACCCGAGACAGCTTTCCTTAGAGCCTAGTCTCATATGGGTGGGACCAGATGACGCCAAAAGGCGCACAACTCAAAGACAATGCACCATCAGAGTATGAGAGCTCGGGGCAAGCATCTACACTATGGGAACCTCATTTGCCAGTAAAAATATGATAATTGGTTCTTTACCCTTCTATCTGGCAACAAAACTGACACCTTTTTTTACAAGGAGTCATGTTTGCATAGACCGCAATACCTGCAGTCATAATACAAACAAAAGAACATAACTCTGATAATGTGCACTGTCCTTAAAGTTGATTGATCCACACCCGAGACAGCTTTCCTTAGAGCCTAGTCTCATATGGGTGGGACCAGATGACGCCAAAAGGCGCACAACTCAAAGACAATGCACCATCAGAGTATGAGAGCTCGGGGCAAGCATCTACACTATGGGAACCTCATTTGCCAGTAAAAATATGATAATTGGTTCTTTACCCTTCTATCTGGCAACAAAACTGACACCTTTTTTTACAAGGAGTCATGTTTGCATAGACCGCAATACCTGCAGTCATAATACAAACAAAAGAACATAACTCTGATAATGTGCACTGTCCTTAAAGTTGATTGATCCACACCCGAGACAGCTTTCCTTAGAGCCTAGTCTCATATGGGTGGGACCAGATGACGCCAAAAGGCGCACAACTCAAAGACAATGCACCATCAGAGTATGAGAGCTCGGGGCAAGCATCTACACTATGGGAACCTCATTTGCCAGTAAAAATATGATAATTGGTTCTTTACCCTTCTATCTGGCAACAAAACTGACACCTTTTTTTACAAGGAGTCATGTTTGCATAGACCGCAATACCTGCAGTCATAATACAAACAAAAGAACATAACTCTGATAATGTGCACTGTCCTTAAAGTTGATTGATCCACACCCGAGACAGCTTTCCTTAGAGCCTAGTCTCATATGGGTGGGACCAGATGACGCCAAAAGGCGCACAACTCAAAGACAATGCACCATCAGAGTATGAGAGCTCGGGGCAAGCATCTACACTATGGGAACCTCATTTGCCAGTAAAAATATGATAATTGGTTCTTTACCCTTCTATCTGGCAACAAAACTGACACCTTTTTTTACAAGGAGTCATGTTTGCATAGACCGCAATACCTGCAGTCATAATACAAACAAAAGAACATAACTCTGATAATGTGCACTGTCCTTAAAGTTGATTGATCCACACCCGAGACAGCTTTCCTTAGAGCCTAGTCTCATATGGGTGGGACCAGATGACGCCAAAAGGCGCACAACTCAAAGACAATGCACCATCAGAGTATGAGAGCTCGGGGCAAGCATCTACACTATGGGAACCTCATTTGCCAGTAAAAATATGATAATTGGTTCTTTACCCTTCTATCTGGCAACAAAACTGACACCTTTTTTTACAAGGAGTCATGTTTGCATAGACCGCAATACCTGCAGTCATAATACAAACAAAAGAACATAACTCTGATAATGTGCACTGTCCTTAAAGTTGATTGATCCACACCCGAGACAGCTTTCCTTAGAGCCTAGTCTCATATGGGTGGGACCAGATGACGCCAAAAGGCGCACAACTCAAAGACAATGCACCATCAGAGTATGAGAGCTCGGGGCAAGCATCTACACTATGGGAACCTCATTTGCCAGTAAAAATATGATAATTGGTTCTTTACCCTTCTATCTGGCAACAAAACTGACACCTTTTTTTACAAGGAGTCATGTTTG
This sequence comes from Lampetra planeri, assembly GCF_965212315.1. NCBI lineage: Eukaryota > Metazoa > Chordata > Hyperoartia > Petromyzontiformes > Petromyzontidae > Lampetra > Lampetra planeri. The sequence goes on along the minus strand of NW_027614875.1, from coordinate 13,669 downwards.
CATAGACCGCAATACCTGCAGTCATAATACAAACAAAAGAACATAACTCTGATAATGTGCACTGTCCTTAAAGTTGATTGATCCACACCCGAGACAGCTTTCCTTAGAGCCTAGTCTCATATGGGTGGGACCAGATGACGCCAAAAGGCGCACAACTCAAAGACAATGCACCATCAGAGTATGAGAGCTCGGGGCAAGCATCTACACTATGGGAACCTCATTTGCCAGTAAAAATATGATAATTGGTTCTTTACCCTTCTATCTGGCAACAAAACTGACACCTTTTTTTACAAGGAGTCATGTTTGCATAGACCGCAATACCTGCAGTCATAATACAAACAAAAGAACATAACTCTGATAATGTGCACTGTCCTTAAAGTTGATTGATCCACACCCGAGACAGCTTTCCTTAGAGCCTAGTCTCATATGGGTGGGACCAGATGACGCCAAAAGGCGCACAACTCAAAGACAATGCACCATCAGAGTATGAGAGCTCGGGGCAAGCATCTACACTATGGGAACCTCATTTGCCAGTAAAAATATGATAATTGGTTCTTTACCCTTCTATCTGGCAACAAAACTGACACCTTTTTTTACAAGGAGTCATGTTTGCATAGACCGCAATACCTGCAGTCATAATACAAACAAAAGAACATAACTCTGATAATGTGCACTGTCCTTAAAGTTGATTGATCCACACCCGAGACAGCTTTCCTTAGAGCCTAGTCTCATATGGGTGGGACCAGATGACGCCAAAAGGCGCACAACTCAAAGACAATGCACCATCAGAGTATGAGAGCTCGGGGCAAGCATCTACACTATGGGAACCTCATTTGCCAGTAAAAATATGATAATTGGTTCTTTACCCTTCTATCTGGCAACAAAACTGACACCTTTTTTTACAAGGAGTCATGTTTGCATAGACCGCAATACCTGCAGTCATAATACAAACAAAAGAACATAACTCTGATAATGTGCACTGTCCTTAAAGTTGATTGATCCACACCCGAGACAGCTTTCCTTAGAGCCTAGTCTCATATGGGTGGGACCAGATGACGCCAAAAGGCGCACAACTCAAAGACAATGCACCATCAGAGTATGAGAGCTCGGGGCAAGCATCTACACTATGGGAACCTCATTTGCCAGTAAAAATATGATAATTGGTTCTTTACCCTTCTATCTGGCAACAAAACTGACACCTTTTTTTACAAGGAGTCATGTTTGCATAGACCGCAATACCTGCAGTCATAATACAAACAAAAGAACATAACTCTGATAATGTGCACTGTCCTTAAAGTTGATTGATCCACACCCGAGACAGCTTTCCTTAGAGCCTAGTCTCATATGGGTGGGACCAGATGACGCCAAAAGGCGCACAACTCAAAGACAATGCACCATCAGAGTATGAGAGCTCGGGGCAAGCATCTACACTATGGGAACCTCATTTGCCAGTAAAAATATGATAATTGGTTCTTTACCCTTCTATCTGGCAACAAAACTGACACCTTTTTTTACAAGGAGTCATGTTTGCATAGACCGCAATACCTGCAGTCATAATACAAACAAAAGAACATAACTCTGATAATGTGCACTGTCCTTAAAGTTGATTGATCCACACCCGAGACAGCTTTCCTTAGAGCCTAGTCTCATATGGGTGGGACCAGATGACGCCAAAAGGCGCACAACTCAAAGACAATGCACCATCAGAGTATGAGAGCTCGGGGCAAGCATCTACACTATGGGAACCTCATTTGCCAGTAAAAATATGATAATTGGTTCTTTACCCTTCTATCTGGCAACAAAACTGACACCTTTTTTTACAAGGAGTCATGTTTGCATAGACCGCAATACCTGCAGTCATAATACAAACAAAAGAACATAACTCTGATAATGTGCACTGTCCTTAAAGTTGATTGATCCACACCCGAGACAGCTTTCCTTAGAGCCTAGTCTCATATGGGTGGGACCAGATGACGCCAAAAGGCGCACAACTCAAAGACAATGCACCATCAGAGTATGAGAGCTCGGGGCAAGCATCTACACTATGGGAACCTCATTTGCCAGTAAAAATATGATAATTGGTTCTTTACCCTTCTATCTGGCAACAAAACTGACACCTTTTTTTACAAGGAGTCATGTTTGCATAGACCGCAATACCTGCAGTCATAATACAAACAAAAGAACATAACTCTGATAATGTGCACTGTCCTTAAAGTTGATTGATCCACACCCGAGACAGCTTTCCTTAGAGCCTAGTCTCATATGGGTGGGACCAGATGACGCCAAAAGGCGCACAACTCAAAGACAATGCACCATCAGAGTATGAGAGCTCGGGGCAAGCATCTACACTATGGGAACCTCATTTGCCAGTAAAAATATGATAATTGGTTCTTTACCCTTCTATCTGGCAACAAAACTGACACCTTTTTTTACAAGGAGTCATGTTTGCATAGACCGCAATACCTGCAGTCATAATACAAACAAAAGAACATAACTCTGATAATGTGCACTGTCCTTAAAGTTGATTGATCCACACCCGAGACAGCTTTCCTTAGAGCCTAGTCTCATATGGGTGGGACCAGATGACGCCAAAAGGCGCACAACTCAAAGACAATGCACCATCAGAGTATGAGAGCTCGGGGCAAGCATCTACACTATGGGAACCTCATTTGCCAGTAAAAATATGATAATTGGTTCTTTACCCTTCTATCTGGCAACAAAACTGACACCTTTTTTTACAAGGAGTCATGTTTGCATAGACCGCAATACCTGCAGTCATAATACAAACAAAAGAACATAACTCTGATAATGTGCACTGTCCTTAAAGTTGATTGATCCACACCCGAGACAGCTTTCCTTAGAGCCTAGTCTCATATGGGTGGGACCAGATGACGCCAAAAGGCGCACAACTCAAAGACAATGCACCATCAGAGTATGAGAGCTCGGGGCAAGCATCTACACTATGGGAACCTCATTTGCCAGTAAAAATATGATAATTGGTTCTTTACCCTTCTATCTGGCAACAAAACTGACACCTTTTTTTACAAGGAGTCATGTTTGCATAGACCGCAATACCTGCAGTCATAATACAAACAAAAGAACATAACTCTGATAATGTGCACTGTCCTTAAAGTTGATTGATCCACACCCGAGACAGCTTTCCTTAGAGCCTAGTCTCATATGGGTGGGACCAGATGACGCCAAAAGGCGCACAACTCAAAGACAATGCACCATCAGAGTATGAGAGCTCGGGGCAAGCATCTACACTATGGGAACCTCATTTGCCAGTAAAAATATGATAATTGGTTCTTTACCCTTCTATCTGGCAACAAAACTGACACCTTTTTTTACAAGGAGTCATGTTTGCATAGACCGCAATACCTGCAGTCATAATACAAACAAAAGAACATAACTCTGATAATGTGCACTGTCCTTAAAGTTGATTGATCCACACCCGAGACAGCTTTCCTTAGAGCCTAGTCTCATATGGGTGGGACCAGATGACGCCAAAAGGCGCACAACTCAAAGACAATGCACCATCAGAGTATGAGAGCTCGGGGCAAGCATCTACACTATGGGAACCTCATTTGCCAGTAAAAATATGATAATTGGTTCTTTACCCTTCTATCTGGCAACAAAACTGACACCTTTTTTTACAAGGAGTCATGTTTGCATAGACCGCAATACCTGCAGTCATAATACAAACAAAAGAACATAACTCTGATAATGTGCACTGTCCTTAAAGTTGATTGATCCACACCCGAGACAGCTTTCCTTAGAGCCTAGTCTCATATGGGTGGGACCAGATGACGCCAAAAGGCGCACAACTCAAAGACAATGCACCATCAGAGTATGAGAGCTCGGGGCAAGCATCTACACTATGGGAACCTCATTTGCCAGTAAAAATATGATAATTGGTTCTTTACCCTTCTATCTGGCAACAAAACTGACACCTTTTTTTACAAGGAGTCATGTTTGCATAGACCGCAATACCTGCAGTCATAATACAAACAAAAGAACATAACTCTGATAATGTGCACTGTCCTTAAAGTTGATTGATCCACACCCGAGACAGCTTTCCTTAGAGCCTAGTCTCATATGGGTGGGACCAGATGACGCCAAAAGGCGCACAACTCAAAGACAATGCACCATCAGAGTATGAGAGCTCGGGGCAAGCATCTACACTATGGGAACCTCATTTGCCAGTAAAAATATGATAATTGGTTCTTTACCCTTCTATCTGGCAACAAAACTGACACCTTTTTTTACAAGGAGTCATGTTTGCATAGACCGCAATACCTGCAGTCATAATACAAACAAAAGAACATAACTCTGATAATGTGCACTGTCCTTAAAGTTGATTGATCCACACCCGAGACAGCTTTCCTTAGAGCCTAGTCTCATATGGGTGGGACCAGATGACGCCAAAAGGCGCACAACTCAAAGACAATGCACCATCAGAGTATGAGAGCTCGGGGCAAGCATCTACACTATGGGAACCTCATTTGCCAGTAAAAATATGATAATTGGTTCTTTACCCTTCTATCTGGCAACAAAACTGACACCTTTTTTTACAAGGAGTCATGTTTGCATAGACCGCAATACCTGCAGTCATAATACAAACAAAAGAACATAACTCTGATAATGTGCACTGTCCTTAAAGTTGATTGATCCACACCCGAGACAGCTTTCCTTAGAGCCTAGTCTCATATGGGTGGGACCAGATGACGCCAAAAGGCGCACAACTCAAAGACAATGCACCATCAGAGTATGAGAGCTCGGGGCAAGCATCTACACTATGGGAACCTCATTTGCTTGCCCCGAGCTCTCATACTCTGATGGTGCATTGTCTTTGAGTTGTGCGCCTTTTGGCGTCATCTGGTCCCACCCATATGAGACTAGGCTCTAAGGAAAGCTGTCTCGGGTGTGGATCAATCAACTTTAAGGACAGTGCACATTATCAGAGTTATGTTCTTTTGTTTGTATTATGACTGCAGGTATTGCGGTCTATGCAAACATGACTCCTTGTAAAAAAAAGGTGTCAGTTTTGTTGCCAGATAGAAGGGTAAAGAACCAATTATCATATTTTTACTGGCAAATGAGGTTCCCATAGTGTAGATGCTTGCCCCGAGCTCTCATACTCTGATGGTGCATTGTCTTTGAGTTGTGCGCCTTTTGGCGTCATCTGGTCCCACCCATATGAGACTAGGCTCTAAGGAAAGCTGTCTCGGGTGTGGATCAATCAACTTTAAGGACAGTGCACATTATCAGAGTTATGTTCTTTTGTTTGTATTATGACTGCAGGTATTGCGGTCTATGCAAACATGACTCCTTGTAAAAAAAGGTGTCAGTTTTGTTGCCAGATAGAAGGGTAAAGAACCAATTATCATATTTTTACTGGCAAATGAGGTTCCCATAGTGTAGATGCTTGCCCCGAGCTCTCATACTCTGATGGTGCATTGTCTTTGAGTTGTGCGCCTTTTGGCGTCATCTGGTCCCACCCATATGAGACTAGGCTCTAAGGAAAGCTGTCTCGGGTGTGGATCAATCAACTTTAAGGACAGTGCACATTATCAGAGTTATGTTCTTTTGTTTGTATTATGACTGCAGGTATTGCGGTCTATGCAAACATGACTCCTTGTAAAAAAAGGTGTCAGTTTTGTTGCCAGATAGAAGGGTAAAGAACCAATTATCATATTTTTACTGGCAAATGAGGTTCCCATAGTGTAGATGCTTGCCCCGAGCTCTCATACTCTGATGGTGCATTGTCTTTGAGTTGTGCGCCTTTTGGCGTCATCTGGTCCCACCCATATGAGACTAGGCTCTAAGGAAAGCTGTCTCGGGTGTGGATCAATCAACTTTAAGGACAGTGCACATTATCAGAGTTATGTTCTTTTGTTTGTATTATGACTGCAGGTATTGCGGTCTATGCAAACATGACTCCTTGTAAAAAAAGGTGTCAGTTTTGTTGCGAGATGTTTCATCTCGAGCGATTTTCCCGGTGAAAAATTCGAATAAATAAAACATCACGTCGGGTTGCTGGGTTCATAGTGCGGTGTGCTAACCACTGCTCCACCGCTCTGCAGTGCCGGATTATCCTAGTAGCAAAAGTATCTACACATGTAGCTACGGGCCCCGCACTTTCAAGTGCCCCGTGCTATATGCTTTCAAGCTATCAATTCCGGTTCAGTGATTCTGCACTTGCTCCATTACTATAGTACTATACCGCCTTCAACTTTTATGAACGACTGGGTGTTTAAGGTTATCGATTTGTCGTATTTTCTGGCTGTATAGCAAATGAAAAAAATTACTTTACTATGCAAGTAAAAAAAATGTGTTTTAATATATGTTTTTTTAAATTTAGGGCCCCTTAATAACAAATGGTGCAGGCACCGCACGAGCTTTATCCGGCGAATCATAGCATCCACAGTTACTCTCTACGAATATTTCGGTAATTTATACAAATCGGCTGCCATTGCAACTTCAGAGAGCTGGGTACAAATGCTCTCCGATGCTCTCCAATGCGGGGCAGTTCCCCGCATTGCTCGGCTGATGCCCGGCGTTTTGCGCCATGTGCCAGGCTGACGAAGCTCCGCTTTGTGAAATATAATTCACCTTTATTGTTTGCTTTCTACACAATGTAAGTTTCGCACTCGGCACGATAGTCAATTTAAAGGGCCTAATTTACACACAAGTCAATGCTCCTTTTTTGTATATCCATGCAAAGTTTTATGCCAATAAATGTGCTCCCGTCTCCCCTGTGAGACATTAGCGGTGGGAACTGCCAAGGTGTTGCGCTTGAGCCGTTTAACCACCGCACTCTGCATCTCAATCCAAGCCCCTTGTGTTACTCCCTGCTCAAACGAGCAGCCGGGTGACAGCCATCTCTGCCGGTGGCCCTAATCCAAAGTAAAAGCGCCAAACATTCCCCCCGAATCTCCATGGGGTGGACAAACTGTTGACGTGTCACTTATGTGGTTATTAATTGTATCAACCCACAGAGTGATGAAAGGCCAGGTCAATCCGCAACTGGGATTTGTGCTCGCAGCCTCCTGATTGGACATTGGCACTGCGCGTACCATATGCACGAAATATACAACTGAACGTTTAAATTATTTCCGTCATAGGCTTGAAGTTGTCCGTATCCAAATTATGTTCTCTTTAGCGTGCCCCGGAAAAAAATACGTTTGAACAATTCATAAGGAAAAGCAATAATATTGTTTTGATCAGTAAGGGGCCGTCCATAAATGACGTCACGCACGTCATTTATGGGGAGGGGGGGTCAGACATTTGTGACGATGTGTGACGAGGGGGGGTTTGAGAAATGTGACGTCACATCAAAATGCTCAACTTTAAATACATATAGACAACACGTTCTACTTAATTAAATAGACGTTTTAATAAATGTTTCTCCTACATCAGAGTGCAGCGGCACATTAAATATGCACTGCAATCACAATAGTTTAAAGCGATTTGAAGCATACACCCAGCCATCAGATTTACCATGTAAGTCGAAAAAGATGGCAAGCAACCTTTTTTGGATTTCCTAATAAAAAAGAGACCTGATGGTTCAATGAGCCACTCTGTCTACAGGAAAGTTACCCATACGGATGCTTACCTAAAACAGGATTCCCACCACCATCCATCCCAGAAGAATTCCCTCATCAAGACTCTACATCATCGAGCCCAATGCATCTCCAACCAAGAACACATTGCCAGTGAACTCAAGCACGTACACCAAGCTCTCAAGACTAATGGTTACTCCGACTACACAATCCGCAAAGCCATCACTCCAACCATGAAGAAGGACCCTCTTGAGGAGCCATTCAAAACCATCACCTTACCCTACATTGCGGGGGTCACAAAAAAGATCTCCAAAATCTTGAATAAACACAAGATGCATGTCTAATTCAACACAGTCCATAAAATCCGTGATCTGGTCCCATCTGTAAAAGATATAATTCCAGACATACAGTACCCTGGCGTCTACAAACTAAGTTGCCTCTGTGGTAGCAGTTACATTGGAGAAACCAAACGACATGTCTCGGACCACGTCCGTGAACACAAAGCAGACCTAAAACACGGTAGGACCAACACCTCAGCGGTGGCAGACCACTGTTATAATTAAATGGGCTCACATGACATTGACTTCTCCAGGACAGAGGTTATCTGCAAGCCATCTGGCTACTATGAGAGATTCGTTCATGAGGCTATCCACATATACAAACACAGAGACAATTTCAACCGAGAAGATGGATTCTGGCTTAGCAATCATTGAAAGGATTTGATAAATAATTTCTGGTCTTAATTGATTGTTGTTCACGTTTACGGTGACTTTCAGACCGCATTCCATTCTATTTCTCTCCCCTCTCCTCCATTCCGAGCATAGATGGACTCGTCCGCCTGAAAAACCGCCAGTTGCTGTCCGTGGTGCTGACGTTAAGAAAAAACCGCCACTTTTTTAAATTTTCTTGCTGTGGTTTTCACACCTGATGATGATTGCTTGTTTTGCAATCGAAACGTCGTAAGAATTGTATTGTTTTATTTTTATTATTTCAATTTTTACCTTCTACGTGACTTTACCGAAAGAACCAATAATATGAATCCCGGGGGGGGGGGGGGGGCAGAGCTTTGTGACGTCATATTTGAGAGGGGTCTGACTTATTATGACGCCGTGTGACGAGGGGGGGGTCAAAAATCGTCCAAAATCGCGTGACGTAATTTATGGACGGCCCCTAATGACCAGCGTCGAGCAAACAGGGCAATGGACACCACTACATTTTAATTCGCCACAAGCATGCAACCGTTGCTCTTCACTCGAACAATACGAACAACGCTTTTTGTTTCGTTCACGGTACAACGAGGTATCTTATGTAACCATTTGTCACGTGAAAAATAGTTTCAGATTATGGCTTAAAATTCACGTAAAAAAATCGGCTGGGGAGTGCACTCAAACTTTCTCCCAACACGTCTCAGCTTGACAGTCTGTGATGCACACAGGCGGCAAGGCTTCACACTCATCTTTGGTGCAATTTTCTTAGATTCATGCCCAGTGCGACTGTAATGTCATGGTTGGCAGGCTTACAAGTAGTCATACGTGTTATGTGTCCAGACATTCCCTCCAGCCATGTAATTGTAGAAGACCAATCAGCTCCAGCCCCCCCCCCCCCCACCGTGATATGACCTGGCTGACCACAAAGAACACAGGGGGTGGATCCAAATTGAAAATGTTGGTCATCATTAATGTGCCAGTTTACTGATGCCAAATAAACTCATTTTCAGAATTTTTTTTTTACGAATGATGCATTAATTATGACACGTATTTTTTATGTTAATTTTCTTCACGCAATCTCAGTGTAGCTCTTCCATTCTTATACTTTTGTGGTGGCCTCGAGGGGGCCACCGCGGTGTAGAGACAGTGCCGTGTGAGGGGTGGTCGTGTAAGGGCGGAGCCCGGGTGTCGCTGAGAAGGGGGTCGCGTCAGGACGTGACAGCGAGGTGAACCCGGGAGGACACGTGACCGGACGAGAGGGGGCAGAGGGGCCCCAGTCGGGAGTGAGAGGATCACGTGGTGGGGATCCAGAGTCCCCACGAGGGTTCTGGAAGGGGGGCGTGGCCAAGGGCGGAGCCAGCCACGCCAGGAGAGTCATAAGCGGGGTCCCGAGAGGGATCGTGGCGCTCAACTCTGGGAATGAAGTCGCCGCCCTCGGTCCTCGGTCTCCAGTGTCCACGTGTGGACCAGGCAGCTCGTCAGCTTTCCGGGTCCGACTATAGAATTGTCTCTCCGAGTGTCAGTTAGTTAGCCGTGGTGGTCACCACCATGTGCTGTTATCCTGTCAGAGTTACCCGTTGTGTTAAATAGACGTGTTGCCTCCGAGTACAAGTGTGCGCCTAAGTTAACACACTACACTATAAATAATCTTTAACAGCTCAGGTTAAGCAGTAAACTATTCATTCTTTGGTGTTCGCATTGCTCTTGCACAGTTCTCATTTTAGCACCCTTTGGTCTACAGCACCGGCGAGACGAGGCCATGAAGGAGGCCAATCAGTTTCAAGGACAATGCATCGATTATTTATCAAAGCATATTTGTTTTTAACGTTTTACCGCAAGCATGTGTGGTTAATGCAGACGGGTCTGTCTGGTGTTTCAACATAGGTGTTATTGCCAGAAATGGTAAAGCCTTTTATTTCTTCTCTTTAAATTGACTACATGGTGAAAACTTCAAATACGGAATGCAATGTGCTCAACAGTCGCTGCAATGCTCTATGAAAGAGATGTTGGATTACGTCACAAATAAAAAAAAAACCGAATATGTGCATTGTCATTTCCAGTTTAACATCAAGAAGGGCTGCCGGATGATTTCGAGTTGTGTTGCTGTGTGCATCCCGTACCTTTGCCATGTGACACTTCCACAGTCCACGTGCAGTTCAGGGAATTGGGATAGAAGTTGGGGAATCTCGGTGACAGAATGGTTCCCGTCGATGCCTTTATATATCCTCCGCACAGGGCTAAAGCGAGGGAGAGAGGAAATGGCATCAATGGCATTACTCACACATCGCAACAATGTTAAGATTACATCTTTGTGTACCCGGTAATTGCATACACACGAATGCACGCACGCATGAAAAACGACGTGAGATAGTGAATAAAATGTAAGAAAATTATCGTGTTTCCCAGATTAAGCAATTGCTCATAATACGGTGAAAGAAAAAAAAACTTCTTAGCATTGAAACGCCTCAACTCTTTATCGTATATCTTTGACGAAAAACTTCATAGCTCATCGGATTTCGCCAGGATAAATAACGATTCTGATTCTCGATTTAAAGCTTTCGTGACTGCAGGGATTCATCTTCTTGGTTCTTTCGGTAAAGTCACGTAGAAGGGAAGTAATAAAATAATAAAAATAAAACATAATAAAATCATTCTCACGACGTTTCGGCCACAACGCAAGCAGCCGTCCTCAGGTGAAGAACATGTCTGTCGATAAGACAGAGTCTAAATGACACGTCTTAGGCTTGGAGTGTCTATTTAAGCTGTGAGGGAGGAGGAAGAGAGCCTTGACAAAAGAATTTGCATTTGAAGAGGAATTTAGCATATTTATGGGAAATGCAGGAATGCGAATAGTGCTAATTGTGAAATGCGTGGGAGGTGGGCGGGGGGTTTTCAAAGTCATATTATGCCCATGCATTATGCATTCCTTCCCTTTGTTGGTGCTGCCCCTGCCCCCTCCCTTTGATGCTGCTAATCCTGCATAATGCATGGGCATAATATGACTTTGAAAACCCCCCGCCCACCTCCCACGCATTTCACAATTAGAACTATTCGCATTCCTGCATTTCCCATAAATATGCTAAATTCCTCTTCAAATGCAAATTATTTTGTCAAGGCTCTCTTCCTCCTCCCTCACAGCTTAAATAGACACTCCAAGCCTAAGACGTGTCATTTAGACTCTGTCTTATCGACAGACATGTTCTTCACCTGAGGACGGCTGCTTGCGTTGTGGCCGAAACGTCGTGAGAATTATTTTATTATGTTTTATTTTTATTATTTTATTACTTCCCTTCTACGTGACTTTACCGAAAGAACCAAGAAGATGATTCTGATTCTGACAGAGTAAGCAAATATGCTGCTAACCTAAAACCACTTAATCCACCAAGGGGTGATTAAACAATGCACAATCCTAAAGTGCTAATAAATGATAGTGGCAATGAGAGGTGGCTTTGAGTAAAGAGCTGTCCTCCTGAGCCAAGTATAAGTGTCATCCTCAACGTTCTGACCACGTGCCCCTACTGGACATCTGTGGGAAATATCTTTATAGTTCATCAGTTTCCTCCTGCAGTACAAATATATATTCTGATTCTGAAAGAAAAGAAAACATTCCGATAACTGTTCAAGGTTTGCACTTAAAAATGTCCTTACAATTCAATTGCCTGGCAAATGTAAAACTACGCCAACTACTTTTTCATGAAAAAGTATCAATTAGAGACGCTGATAGTACAACCACGTATGATCAAGTAAACACATTGACGCGCTGTCTGGAAATAATAGTGCTGCAATGAATAAAGCAGCTGAATTCACGACAATACGGTATATAATGACGAGTCTACTGTCCTCAGCAGGACTCACTGAAGAATAGATTAATGGTGCAATAATTATATTGACAGCCTACATATAATTCATCATAATCACACACATCTGCTGCTGCTGCTATTGTAACTCCCGGTCTTTTCAACTCAAGAGAGAAAAAATTGGCTGTTAAAGTCATTACCAGGCACTTTAAATTTTAGCCGTCGGTCGTACGAAGGGCTTGAGAAAGACGACAAATCGTCGAAGAAAGCCGAACACCCGCGTCACGTGACGCAATTTTTCCCCCTCCGAAAATGTTCCCGGGCCAATGCAGACGTTCACTTGTCGTGCCTTTTGTTCTTATTGGCTGGGAATTATTATTTCGAGGCCGACCTGCCAGCGGGCGCAATGCTCATAACAAAAACACACACTTGAGTAGCGGAGTGTTAATCCACGGCACAATGCGAAAGAGAAATCGTTCGTCGCACAATGGTGGGACATTTTACAACAAAATTGCATTCAACGGCAAAAAAAAAACGAGAGCAAATATAAGGGGCAACGAGTGATATAATATTAATTATTCAGGAATATAAGGCGATATGATGCAGCGTCATATTTTGTCAAAATTAAATAACTTCCTGTGTACACAGCACCGCGATGTCAAGAGCGCGCTGTTAATAATGAAACGCGAGGTGAAAAAGCACCACGCACACAAAGATATAGTGTATGCGTACGCATCGATATATACACATACGGTACACTTATAAGGCACATCATCATCATCGGTTGGATATCATATCCAGGATGTTGCAGCTCTGATGACTTCCCGGAAACCAATCCTGGAATTACAGCTGCCGCTCCCCGTCATTTGCAGTCTACCTGTGATGTTCTTCTGCCAACATTATTTTGGTCTCCCTCTGACCTGACACGGTTGCTTTTTTATATTTGTGTGCGCCGATTTCATTTTGCTTCTACTCTGTGCTGTTATTATTTATTCGGTTTTTTTGCTTCTATCATTTTCGGTGACCCAAATGAGACTCCTATCCTGGTCTCTCTGAGGGTTTTTTCAATCTTTCCTGGTCTCACACACACCAATTTTTTTTACCCAAAACTCGAATCGTAGCTTTTTTCCTCCGCGTTTTCTCTCGAAACCGTTACGTAATTTGACGCGACCGTATTGCACAAAATTCTGTCCACGCCAGTTCGCGCAGGCAGTCTGCTTCCGCGTTTTTGTGCCCTAAAATAATCGGTGACTTGGTGCCACGCGTGACATCCGTTGGTAATGCTGCAGCTCCAAAAAATAAATCAGAGCGCTTTGGCATTTCCCACTGGACAGCCGAACAGCGCTGGTGTGGAGCATCACCGTCGCAGGTCGGCAGCTGCTGTGTCCACTGGTGGTTGTCCTGGCAGGTCAGAGGAAGGTCGTGGCTGAGTGAAAATCCTGGCTCGCAGGAGAATTCCACGGACGAGCCGATGGAAAAATCGCCCCCCAGTCGCCGGCCGTGCACCGGAACGGGCAGATCGGGGCAGGAGTGCGCGTCCCACGTCACCCCTAGAATGTGGACACACGTACAAAAGACAAGGGCCCCCCGTATAGCCTTA
>NW_027614874.1:0-19871 GCF_965212315.1 Lampetra planeri | reverse complement strand
ATTTACATCAGTCACTCTATAGTACTGTATTTGTCATTTTATATGATTAGAATTTATTTGACTCTGTTTATTATCTTGATTATTATCTTTGTTCACTGTTTGCACCTTGACGTGCATTTTTTTGATATTTGTATTCATACAAAAAAAAAATCAGAATCTTCTTTTTATGTATTTGTAAGGTAAATATGTATTATTATTATTATTTAGGTCTGAAGACCAAGAAAAAAATGATTCGTTGTCGTTCTCATCTTGACATTGAACCCCTTTGTCTCAGGGCGACACAACACCACTGATTTATTGCTTGTTGGAGAATTTGTGTCTCACGTCTCCTTTTCACCTCCAGTTAATTGTGGGCGGGTTGATCAGTTACTTTGAGTGACTGTGGCACTGGACATGTGAGGCTCACGGAGACCTGGAATGTGAAAGGGAGCAGCGTCTGGTGAAGCTGCTGCCGGTGCTGTTTCACTGTGGCGGTGTTTCCCAGGTTGTGGGCGATGATCACAACATTCAGGAGGCTCACGTCACCTCAGGCTGCCCCAACGACAACAACGCTAGAGTGGCCCATGTTCCTCGCTCGCTCCCCAGGACATCACAGAGAACGTCTCTGTCTCTGGGAGCTGATGCCGAATGGTTGAAAAAAAAACAAAACAAAAAAAACGAAGACACAAACATTGAATATGTAACATGGTAAATATATTTATACCCATTTGGAAGTTAAACAGGAAACTTCTTTTGTATTCCATCTTTTATCCTCTATTTTTGTGATTAAGCTGAACACCATTTTATTTTACATGTTTATAATGACAATAACTGAGAACAAGAAATTGCAATATTAAATAATAGAGAATAGAATTTACATAATCTGAGAGCTCAGGTTATCTGACAGATGCAAAGCACATTTCTTTGTGAACTGTTTTACATAAGTGGATGATGACAAATGAGTTTTCACACTCAGCTCCTCTGCTGCTGCGTGAATTTGAGAGGTGTCGGAAAAGAAAGAACAGAAATATTTCCGTGGTCCGAGTTGAAGCTAAAAGTGGTTTATTTAGAGCACCGCAGGTATAAAACAACATTATGCACTTAACTAAAACTTCAGCAAGAGAAACCGAATTGTAACTGATATTGTTAGTGGTGATCTGAATTCTGCGAGACAGATGCGAGGGTTCATCTCCGGTACCACTGGCTGATTTGCATGAACTGCTGCTTGCTTGTCAGTCATTAGGACGTGCTCAGACTCGCTGCAGCTGAAACGGTCTCCTGACAAGGGAACACCAAACATATCAGAGGAAGACTGTGATTGTAGCTGTGCTCCAGAGTTTGATTCGCACACAGGCTGATAAGGCGGGAACGGCGTTATCACGGCGGAGTGCGATGAGAAAAAAAAAAAAAGACATTACAACAACCACACAAGTGAATATTTGACTTTTCATTTGTCTATGAAGCAAATTCCTCCCTGCTATTTTGACCATATATGTGTGTCCTGAAGCTTGATGGAACAACATGGGCGTCACTTCCTGCTCATTTCCAGAAATACTTCCTTTGCTTTTCCACGGGTGAGCAAGACGGTCGGAGAAAGAAAAAGAGCAACATGAAGTAATGTTACATGTTAATTCCATGTAGCGGATAAACAACGTGCTGTGATCAGCTTCGCTGGGGATGTTGTTGTTTAGGTATTGCCTCTGTTCGGCATCATGGGACGTAACACACTGTCATCTCATGCATTTCTTGAGGAAAGACCACAGCGACTTCCCCACCGTCACCTTCGGCCATTTCTGTGTCAGGTGAGCCCACTGTCACGGGAATCAACCTGTAGTTATGTTAGGGTCGTGTGTGTGTGGCTACATGGGTCAGTGTAACATCTGTCACTGATCTTCTGCAGTTTGATCCCAGAATGCAGCAGAAATGTCCACAGCTTTTCATTTAAGGAAACGTCTGTGGTGCTGTCCTTCCTATGGAGAGACTGCAGGTGATTTGTGCAGGTTTAACAGATGCGGATCACAACAAATAAATAATCCCCTGGCTCGATTGCTTCACCACAGCCACATCGGTGTGAGGAAAGTTTGTACCACACTCTTGTAATGCAAAGAAAGTTGTTGACGAAACGGGAACCAGTTCGTTTTTGAAAACAAGAGCAGCTTCACTCGTGACATTGGAGAAGTTAAATGAAGACGAGTCCTCACAACACAGAGGCAGACAGAGTACGAAAACAAACAAACAAACAAACAAACAAACCAATCACAGAATTCTTCCAGAAAGCGAACCCCTGCATCATTGTGAACTTCCGCTGAACTCACAGAGATTCAATTTCTCCCAAGTATTTAAGTAAATCCCTTTTCTCTAAGTGGTCTTATTTTGCTGAACTAATGAACACCCTCAAACACCCTCCCAGCTGTAATTAGCCCCCACGTATTAGTCAACTATTTCACATCCAGTACACAGAAGCTTCACCCTCTCAGACCCATATCTTCAAAGTTCCTTTCTTGACAACAGTGTGAAACTATTTTCCACAAACACCGGAATGGGGGATCCCAGAGGAAAAGATGACGGGCCAGGGACCAGTGGGGGTGTTAAACATCAGTTAAACATCAAACGACAGTTTACACACCTGGACTCCCACGAGATTTCAATGGTAAAATAAGGTGGCGAGGGGAGGAATAAGACATATGGATTGGAGTTTTTCAAACTAAAACCGACCCATCACAGCCTCTGATGTGCCATTCCGCCCCCTTTTCTCCCTTCGTCCCTAGGAGCACTGTCCAACTCTGTGATTCAGCTGAGGAGTTCCACTTTTGTTCTGGAACTCTTTTTTGAAGGACTCCAGGTCTTACAGCTACTCACTCATGACAAACTCACTTCCTCCGTCAGCTCAAAACCTGCCTTCAAGCATGTCATCAGCCCCCCGGTCGGATTTGGTCAAATTGTTCTCCACTTTACAGAAACATCTTTTCCCATACACAGAGAAACCTTCTCGCACTCTGGTCACTACAAACACAACAACAGCTCAACCGCATCGACAGCTGTTGCTTACTGTGGATTTGTGACTAAAAAAAAAAAAAAGCAATGTATCCCCTAGACTTTAGGGGATGCATTGCTTTACTTTGCTGGTGGGATTAGTTTTAATTACCTCGGGGTTATGATCCAAAGGTGCCACTAGACCCGACAATGTCATTTGAAAGTATAAATAGATTTTAATTAATCTCTAAAACTCCCCTCTCTGGTAAAAACCATACATGGATAATTAACTTAATTGGCAGTCAATGCAGACATTTGAGTATTTGTATGTAAATGAATGAAGGTAGGAAACGTGTGAGAAAGTAGGAGAGCGACAGGGAGAGAGAGAGAGAGAGAGAGAGAGAGAGAGAGAGAGAGAGAGAGAGAGAGAGAGAGAGAGAATGGTGTGTGTATGTGTGTGTGTGTGTGTGTGTGTGTCGGGGGGGGGGGGGGTCTGGGGGGTGATGAGCTGTCATTTTACTCTTATGCAAATGATAGCAGCTGGTTCAGATGAGGGTCAACCTGCCAGGAAGTCAGTGCATCAGTAGCAATCACACCGTCTGCTCGCTGTCACATCCCAACTGGAACAGAGACGACTTTTAAAAAGGAAAGTTGGTTTTCTTCATTCTGCTCAGTGACACTTTGTAAGAGTGTATTCAGTTTCACTGCCTGGAATTCTAGTAACCTGCATCATATGCATATTATATACATCTAAATATAACATAAGACATTCCCAGTGCAACATTGTGTGTCCTGTATATTCCTTATTAGAATATCATTTTTATTAAGTAATAATGTCTCACAGGAGTTTTTCTTTTTTCAAGACACACCTGAGTGATGCCTAAAGGGTTCTTCAGTGGTATTAAAGGATGGCCCCTTTAAGTCATGTGTATTTGTATTTGTTACACCAGTACATTACTGTACACTACTGTACATTAGTCCATGATTTACGTTTCTACACTCGCCAAAGAGGTGTTGGAAACTATAAGCTACCTTTTGCAGTTTTGGGCATTTTGATGGTCACTACTTTTTGCTTTCAGTTTTATTTCAGTACTTTATGAAATGTAGCTCGATGACATATTTTAAAAACAACTATTCATCTACTTCCCCCATCCTAACAAGTCCCCCAGACATCTGTCTGCACCCTCCATCACCCCCACCAGAGGAGGTTTCTTCTTCTGTTCACATAGTTCCATCCTTCCTCAATTTGTCATTTCCTCTTGTTTATCGCTCCTGATTTAAACATGCTATCGAAGAAACATGCCGGGAACGTTCAGAACTGTTCTTTTTGGCTTGTTTATCACTTATGCCGTGATGTGTCAACGCTCATGGCTGTACAGCACCATAATATTATGTTTTGTGACCTCAGCACACCAGTGATAGAAGGGACATTACATTAAGCAGAGGTAGTTCATTTATTTATTTGTTGTATTATTTACTGACATTTGTTCGACCATGACAAAGCTTTATGAAGCAGAGGTAGTTTAAAGCAAACATAGCCATATTTGAGCTGTCACTCAAACAGGTTTACAGATTCGCAGTGTAAAATCTGGTCCAGCTACTTTCCATGGAGACAGGCCAGGGCAAACACCCAGCCCTTGATGTGTAAATGAATCATGTGTGATCTTAAGTTTAATGCTCATGCCGGAAAATGTGAAGCTGATGTTCAACTCGCAGTTTCACACCAAAGGAGAATTTCTTGTAATACAATTACGTCATATACGTTCCTACAGCATCATAATAAGTACATAGTTGTAGGAGGGCTTCTGTCATTCTAATGGGAATTAGTCAGAATTAGAATCTAATTTATTGCCAAGTATGTGTGTATACACATCAGTCATATGTTTTGGTTATATAACAACAACCATAATAATAATAATAATAATAATAATAATAATAATAATAATAATAATAATAATAATAATAATAATAATAATAATAATAATAATAATAATAATAATGCTGTCCACAGTAATAAAATAAGAGTTTTAATGGAATGAAGCTTGTCAGTTTTCTTCTGGATGATATGGATGGAATTGTTATAAGAGGGGAAGAGTCTCATTTAATAGAGATAGAATTTCGGATAACGAGATATGTATCTGTTCAATTAAACTGTTTTGGCATCAGCTTAATGGACCAGTCACTCTGTCATCACTATCAAAGTGCTTCTTTCACCATCCAAATGAAATGTGCTTACAATTTGTTTGACACTAGTGGTTTCAGACTGCTCAGACCGTTCATGTACACAAGGACAAATGCCTGTAGTCTGTACAATATTCTGTTAGAACATGTCACACTCTTTTTGAGGACATACTAAATTGTCTTTGCTGTTCCTTTCATTTCCTAGGCAGATAAGATAAGTAGACAGATAGAGAGATGGGGAGGGGGTGTTCCAATTACTGTCCAATCAATTCTGACAATTAGTTCGACGTACCTTGGTAAGAAGGGGAAATAAATAAATGAGGAGATCAGAGTAAAGATAGAACAGGAGAATGAGGTGATTATGTAAAGTTACAGAGTTACAGAGGAGTTAAAGAGGAGGACAAAACCAGATGAAAAATTCAGCATAATCTATTTTTGAAATATGCTACAGTACGTGGAAAAGAGGATATGCTAGCTAGACATGAAAGGCAGCAACTATAGCATCGGCATGTTTAAAATTGTATGACGGGGCTACAGAGGATTTCAAAAGAATTCAAATGCAGGGTTCAGCCAGAGTTGAAATCAGAATACTGCGCCGCTCACACTATTTCTGCTCACTGGAAGGTAGGGAAACTAATTCATCACCCATGAAGAACAGACTAGACGTTATGTGTATGTCTATATACACACATACATATATCTTTACTGCCATTATCATTATTTACTGAAGGTTTCTTAAAATGTGATTCACTTTCATCTGTGTGCACACGTTTCCTGCATGCGCTATGTTTTGTATCAAACACAACATGAATTCAAAATCTTCAGTTCAGTGACAAACGTTTTAAGGCTCGGCACCAGAAGTGTCAATCAAACTAATGTGACACATTCTAGGCACTTCCTCCAATTGTCATGCGGCAGCCCAGCTTCCAGACCCACCCTCCGCTCCACTGACTCCCAGAAAAGCTGAGCATTCCTCGGAAGGTGTGTATCCAGATCCGTGTGGAGCTTAGCTGCAGTGGGGAGAAGTAGTCTGTGCCGTCCCGTCCCATCGAAGAACATTGAGGAAGAGCTTCAGCAGGTTTGACGGCAGCGTCCTGCTGTATGAGAAGACGCCGACCGCCCCCCTGAACGAATCAGTCACAGAAATGTCAATAAGACAGGACATGTTTTTGAACACTTTTGAAGAAGCTGAACCTCCCGTGTAGTCTGAGACCAATCGACCAAGCGTTAAAAATAGTTTTTACTTGTTAGGTGACATGTTGCCCGGTGACATGCTGCCTTGTAGCATGTGGCCTTGTGACGATTAAAGGCAAGGATTGTCACTGAGCATCAAATGATGATGATGAAGGGCATTTGGAAGATCAGAGAAGAATAAATACATTTATCAGAAGGTTTTACAGCCGAACATGAGAAGAACAACGAGTAAACTTCAATAATGTCTTCCAGACGACTTCTCGAACTTTTAATTACAGAGCCCACGGATGAATGTCCAGACGAAAGCGGCTCACGCACCCTTTTGGAGGAATTGCGCCGCTCACGGGATAGAGAGAGACTCCTGACAGAGAAAGTAAAGGAGATGGAGGAAAATATCGTTGAGCTTCTTCCATTTGAGAACACGTTGAAGCAGAAGGACAGTGAAGTTGAGAGGCTAGAAAGTAAAACCAAGGAGCAGGGCCAACAAGTGCTCATGCTGATGAATGACCTGGAGAGGGACAAGACGAAGCTCATGCTGGAAAAAAAGAACAAAGCTGAACTAAAAGCCCAATATGAGAGGAAAATCTCAGATCTTGAAGGCGAAAGGACTAGCCTTCAAAAGTTGTACGATGGGGAGAAAGTCACCGACAGGAAAAAAGTACAGCAGTACAAGACTCGAGCGGCTGAGCTGCTACGTAACAAGACCGAAACTCAGAGTTTACAAAACGAAATGAAGAAACTTCAGCAGGAACTTGAGGAACAGAAAGAAATAGCTGCAGCTCAGAAGACGAGAGCTAAACGGCTGAAAGACGAACTCATTCTGAAAACCAAGGAATATGAGGAGTCTGTCGCCAAACTGGAGGCAGAGCCGATCACTGTACAGACTAATGTACAGAAAAAGAAAGTCCACAAAGAGCCAGTGGACAAGTTCACAATGAACTCGCCATGTAAGTTTGCCAAATGCATAGCTCTGCGAAGAAGGCTGGAGAATGACAAAAAGAAGCACGCTGAGTCCACAGAGAAGAAGATCCTCAATTTGCAGTCTTTGATCGCAACGTTGAAGAAAAAGATCATACAACAGACTTCCATGCATAAGAAGGCCATTGCTGAGAAAGACGTCATCACCGGCCAACTGGCCAAGGCTCAGGAGAACATCAAGCTGAACAGCAAGACTATCAGTGAGCAGAATGACAACTTGAAAAAGCAGGAGAAAGAGTTCCAAACTATGAGTACAGAGCTGTCAAAGTTAAAAATGGAACACTCCTCTGTGGTCAAGCTTCTGGAAAAAGCTCAGAAAAAGGCAGGCACCTCAAAGAACATATTGCTGGTCAAGGAAGCAAGTTTTGCAAAGAAGTAACTCCTGGATGACAAAAACTTTGCTGCGCTTAAATATGACAAGGAGGAATAGGAGAGCGAGCTGGAGCACTAGAAAGTGACAACGCAGGAGCTGTCAAAGATCACGATGCGGGAAGAAGCCGATGTGGAGCAAGAAGTAGACACAAACCAACATTCACAACAATGAGTCGCTAAACTTATGTAACAAATAGACTTTCTCCAAAGACATGATGAGGTTTTAGACTGAAGTCTAACACGATCATCTGTGTGTGTGTGTGTGTGTGTGTGTGTGTGTGTGTGTATTTATATAAATGACAATTCATTTAAAAAAAAAATTCAAATTAAGCAACAAAGTTTAAATGTACAAGGAATCGTTCTGTCCAGCATAGATGAAACTTTAACAATGTAAATCTTAAATAAATAATACAAGTTACAGAAATAAACAGATTCTCATTGTTCAGTCAGTCTTAGTTCAGTTTTTTAGTTAGTTTAAACACAGTTAAAAATGTAACTATAAGTGTATATTATTGTGCACTGACTTCTCCCAGGGGATGTGAGACACGATCCATTTTTCCCATGAACCATAAAATGATGATAAATCTGACCTTTGACCCTTTTACACTATGATCCTTTGACTCTTTGATCCTTTGTACCATTGTCTCTGAACCAACAAGACACATAACAGAATGACAGAAGACAGGAAAGACCTTTGTGACCTCAGCAGTTTGTTGAACATCCACCAAGTTTTTACTACTGTATCATATTACTAGTATTGTATTAGTACACAGTCTATTACTAGTGTTTTATTAGTATATTAGTATTATGTTTTTGATATTTGGGCAGTGTCTAATAGTTATATCATGTCTGACTTTTTACTTCGGTGTTTACTCAGACCAAATATGGAACCACTGCAATGTTGTGTACATTTCTGTTTACTAAACCTATAATCATGATTGAAGATAGATAGATAAGTACTTTATTTAATCTCACAAGAGAAATTCACATTTCCAGCGGCACGACTGATCAAACAGATTACGACAGGAACCAGAAAGCAAAAGCACAATCAAGCAGAACACTATCAAATATGATGATAAAAGAGTGAGTGGAATAGGTCCAACTTCCAACAGAGGTGTTGTAGAGCCTCATGGCGCAGGGGAGGAACAACTCCTCAGTCTGTCACTTGAACAGGACCTTGACAACAATGTGTCACTGAAGCTGCTCCAATTCCTGTTGATGTCCTTGTGCAGTGGATGATCTGGACTGTCCATGAAGGACAGGAGCCTGTTCAGGTCCGACATGCTGCCACAGATGTCAGGCTCTCCAGCTCCGTGCCAACGACAGAGCCCACCTTCCTCACAAGTCTGTCCAGGCGAGAGGCGTCCCTCTTCTTCTGCCCCCCTCCAGCATACTACCGGTACAGGACAGCTCTCGCTACCACAGACTGGTAGAAGGTCTGTAGCCGCTCCTTACAGAAGGACACAAGCCTTTGAAGGAAGTACAGGTGGTTCTGTCCTGTCTTGAACAGAGCGTCTGTGTTGACAGTCTAGTCCAGTTTATCATCCAGCTGCACACCCAGGTATTTATAGGTGTGCACCACCTCCACACGGTCCCCTTTGACGACGACATGATTGGGGTTTGTCCTGGTTCTCCTGAAGTCCACCGCCATCTCCCTGGTCTTGGTGGTGTTAAGGAGCAGATGATCGGAGTCTCACCACATGACGAAGTCCTGGATCAGATCTCTGTACTCCTCCTCCTGTCCCTGACGACAACCCATGAAGGCCGTGTCGTCCGTGCAGTTCTGCATGTGGCAGAGCTCCGAGTTGTACTGGAAGCTGCATTTGTACAGGTGAATGAATAATACAGGAGTATGACCACAGTGTCAGATCTGCAGTCCCTAGATCATACATACTGAGGTCTGCTTGTCAGAAGGTGATCCACTCCACTCAGCTGTGAATCAACCCCCATCTCTGTCAGTTTGTCCCTGAGGAGCAGAGGCCGGATGGTGCACAGGAAACAAAAATGTAATCCTCACAGCCCCACTGCCTCGATCCAAGTGAGAGAGAGATGGGTGGAGCAGGAATTTGATGGCATCCTCTACCCCCACCTTCCCTCCATACGCAAACTGCAGAGCATCCAGAGCGTGGTGGGTCTGTGGCCGCAGGTGATGGAGCAGCATCCGCTCCATGGTCTTCATCACATGTGATGTCAGGGCAACCGGCCTGAAGTTGTTCAGCTCACCAGCAAGTGATTTCTTGGGGACTGGCACGATGCACAATGCTTTCCACAGCTGGGGGACCCTCCCCTGTCCCAGCTCTAATGCGCAGGCCTTCAAGAGACAAGATGGTACTGCAACTCTGTTGGGGCACAGCCTCATCAGCGCTTCACATACCTGAGCTGCTGTGATTATGGCTGGTGTTGACAGGGGGGAGGGGTTAGTGCTAGATACTTAGGGTTAGTGCTAGATAACACATAGTTAGCTACTGTTGGTATGTTGATAATGTTAGCTAACTAGCTAGAGGTAGTTGCTTTGCACTTACCCAAAAACAAGGGTAGTTTGCAAACAACCCGGGTAATTTGCCTGATGTGTGTGTATACACTACCATTCAAAAGTTTCAAAAGTCACTTAGACAAGTCCTCCTTTTTGAAAGAAAAGCTTTTTTTTTCTTTTTCAACGACGACAACGTTAAATGAATCAGACATGTGGTAAATGACTATTCTAAGCTGTAAATTTTAATGGAATATCTACCTCCATCTACAGAGGCCTTTTCCACCAACCATCACTCCTGTGTGCTAACGCTACAATTTGTTAGCTAATCATGTTAAAAGGTGGATGGTGATTAGAAAACAATTATGTTTGCACACATGAAAGCTGTTGATTAGAGAAGCTACAAAACTGGAATTGTCTGGATGACCCCAAACGTTTGAACGGTAGTGTGTGTGTGTATATATATATACACACACACACACACACACACACCTCTGAGACATGTTCCATGGGAAAACACTGGACTCATGATCTGAGGTGAATTGCCACTGGTGCTCTGTATACACAGTACATACAGTATTCCATCCCATAGTCCATGTGTGATAAATTAATAAAATACTTCACACGTGTTTAACAGACTTATATAAACACATTATACTGTATATGAGGAGTAGTAATAGTCTTACAGAAGAAGAGATGTATGGACAACAATAATGAGAAAGTGTGAGAGGGAAACAGCACACCTTAATTTCCTCATTGATTAACCTCGCTAATGTGCTAATCTAGCCTGCTACCTTTTCTCTCCGCAACACCAGCCTCATCAAGAGCCAATTAGCTCCTCCGAATCCCATGGCCATCCATCATCAACGGGACAGACACCCCCATCTTTTCTCCTTAATGTGGCAACAGACACCAGCCCCCCTGCAGTCAATACACCTCCCCATGCGGAACTATTGTAAAACAGAGGCCCCCCTGCAATCGATAGGCCGTTTGAATAAGTGTTAGGTGAATGAAGCCCCTCGACTTATTCTCAAGGACACGTAAACATATGATTAGCTTTTAAAAAGAGCACAGTGGTAATTATGGGAAAAAAGTTTCAGCCAGTTCAGGACTATCCTCCATCATGCATTGTGGCGAAAAGCATGAATAAATAAAAACCCAATGCCGTGTCTCAAAATCACGCAAATCTATTTTTA
Source organism: Lampetra planeri (assembly GCF_965212315.1). NCBI lineage: Eukaryota > Metazoa > Chordata > Hyperoartia > Petromyzontiformes > Petromyzontidae > Lampetra > Lampetra planeri. The sequence goes on along the minus strand of NW_027614874.1, from coordinate 8,528 downwards.
GCCAGCACTGGTTCATTTTTCATGCCCGTAAATTATTGTCCTTTGTCAAATTGTATCAATGTGTTTATTCTCGTCAGGTGATGCAGAGATGTATCGGATTTCACTGTGGCATGAAATTAACAAATTGGAAACTGAGCCACTGACAACCTGCAAAACATGTTGTTCTCACACACAGATGGATCAGAAACAATGGGCTGCAGGGGACAGATAAGTCAAAGCTCCGCCTCTTCTCCTTCAGACTTAAAGTCATGTCGAGGGCCTTCCACTTGTACGTATCTTGATATTATTATTCTGTGATCATTGTAGTGAAATTCAAAGGACTCTGCTCTGCCGCTGTTTTAAAACACGTCACATTGGACATGACCGACTTCCATATGACGTTTTCCCATGATGTAGGACAACGACAAATACACGACTGAAACTCAGACATAAACAACGGGAATAACACAGGACTGGAGGAAACAAACATGGACAGAACCTCAGACTGACACACAGGTGACTGACAAACTAGCAAGACTGTGTCTCAAATCACGTACTTAAACTTTGTCCATGTATTTTGAGTACATAAGTGCGTTCACTCTGAATGAGTTTGCGAAAATGTAGACTACTATGCACACTCAACCGGTTCACTCAAACGGCCGATAAGTTCAGGGTGGACTGATGGGACACTTTCCATCCTCACCAGACGACACCTTGGTGACGTAGAAATGACGTACCTTTCACTTTTTGTGTTGGCACCGGACAACAGCATCACCAGAGGCACCACAGGGAATATCACCTACTGATGCTAACGTTAGCTTGCTAGCTAGTAAACCGCAGAACATTTTCAGGCAAGGTGTGGCGTACGTTTGGCACTTTTGTGTAATAAAATGTCATCTTCATTGTACAAGACTGTGGTTTAAGATGTAAGATCCGAGGATGGGTGTGTTGTAAATATTCACAAAATGTAGCAGCTAGTGTATCGGTTTCATTTTCAAGTCATTTCCAGTAAGTGAGTCCTAGAGTCCTACACTGTCGAAATTTGCGCACTTCGCGAATAAGTACATAGTGTGCATAATGTACTACAAAGGAGTGTACTAGAATGCAATTTGAGACCCAGCAATACAACAAGAGCAAACGAGACAGGTGGGATGGGATGAGGGAGAAGTGAAGGAGGACAGAGGATTGATAAAAAGATCATCAGATGTTCATCACAAAACAGGTTTAGTTCCAAACCCTGAGTTTGTTCATCCTGTGTACCCTGTAAACACCTGTAACGAACACACTGCTTAATCAGCACGTTGATATGTGTCACTTGCCAGATGGATGGGTTGTTTGAGCACAGGCACCGTGCACCGCTCACATTAACAGATTTCAACAAACTTTGAGAGACATACACAATTTGTGCAAAACAGAACTCTTGTTGAGCCTTGGCTGCACAGGACTATTGAACATGTTCAGTATTTATGCATCTAGCATTCAGCCTGTCAGTTACAGCACTGTAAAATGTGGGCAGGTGAGTCATGGGGAATGCGAGGAATGCATTATTTTTATTAAAGGGCGGTTGTTAGAGGTGTGATGGGTTCTGTCCCGCTATACAGCTATACATCACCAACGTCCCTCACATACATTGCTGCACCAAGCTTTATACATCCAGAAAAACACCATCTGTCACCTCGACTGCTGCTTCCTCCTGAATTAAATGATCACAGCACAATAAGCGGAATGTCGCGTCTCTTACTATTTACTCTCAAAGTGGAGATTATTTTTAGCAACTAAACTGCATGGTTAAATAGACCATGTCAAATTCAGTGCTACTGTCCATTTATTTTGCCCTGTTATTCTTGTGCAGGGTCACCATACTCATAAGTCCCGTGGGGCCCGGGTGCAGGGAAAACAACTTTCTGGGTTATAGCATGACTAATGTGCGATCAAAATCACATTTACTCCTATGTCGGAGCTGCATGTTTTTGTTTTTTCTAAGTTTGAGGAAAGGCCCATTTTGAGGGAGAAAAATGTGAACTTCATACATATATTCACCTTTCTTTGACTCACTTTCTACAGTGAGTCATTGGACGATGTATGCCCATTAAAGCAATTACCCCAGACAAGTATATTTTAGCATATGCCTAATGGCTGAATTGATACAATTTAAGAGGCACTTTGGTATCAGGGGTAGTAATTTGTAATCAGACTCTCAAAAAGAAACTTTGTCAAGAGTCCAGGTGGATTCTTGAAACCACATTTTCATAATCAAACACAAGCTACCAGAATCTTAAAAAGGTCTTACAAAGACCTTTGCATGACATACTCGCCATTTTATTGATACCAGTCAAACCTAATGTGTCATTACAAGCCAGTGAGCCAATGATGATTTAATGTTGAAGAAAAAAAACTTGGTCAAACTTAACAAAAAATAGAATGTACAAAGGATAACGTTGTAACGCCTTTTCCGCATTGTGTAAGTACACTGTCAGTATTTTCTACAAACAGTTTACTTGTTTACTCTTAGCCAATAACTGCACCGGTTGAAGATGTGACAAAGCACGGACAATAGAAGGTTCGTTTCCACAACCTACATTGTGACGTACTGTTAAATGTCATTGTGACTGCGGGTAGTATGCACATCTGCAGCTAGAAAGTGATTTGTGGTATTCTCTCTCCAGTAATTCCAAGTAGTGAAAGCCTGTCATCAATGTTTGTCAGTATATGTGGTGTGGAGAGATTAGAACTGTTTGTGATGAAAGAGCATCATGGCAATCTCTGAACAGATTAGATCTAAACTAATCTGTTAAATTACTGCTCAGGTAAGTACACACAGAACAGCCCTTCACTTAAACTTTCACCACAAACACCCTGTTTTTAATGTTTTATACACTGCTATTCTAAACACACACAGATGGGAACCAAAGTAGGTCAGACTATCCATGCTCACGCAAAAACAATGGCAAATAAAAGATGAAACGAAGGACAAAAGGAAATGGGTTGAACATTGTGCATGAATGTAGAATATTGATTTTGGTTTTGTTTTACAAGTGGTTTAACAAATAGTACATGACCCAACAACACCAAGTCAACAACAAATGTTTAAGTGCCAGCTCATTTTACTGTGTTGTGTAGTTACAAATGTTCATGAATACTTTGTTACATCAGGTGCATCCCCCAAGACAGTGACGGCAGTGAGGCACTGATTGCATCACAATCAGATTTACATATTAACATATGAACCTACAGTTGCAGCTGTAGCCACTGAACTGTCAACAGTTAGCGAGTTTTGTTTAAGTCTAATATCCACATTCTTTACACATATAAACTAGTGCTGTCATTTTAATGCGTTAATTCGATTAATTAATTACGCCGCAATTTAACGCGTTGAAAATATTAACGCAATTAATTATGAGTATCAACAGTGGCGATCCAATGCTTGCGCATTTGAATTTTGGCCCATTGAAGGACCCGTAGTCTTCTCGGCCGTGTTACGTCACCTGCGCCGGCAAACTAACAAGGCAGTGGGCAACAATAACAGACATGGACAAGACTCAGGAGGAAGAGGCAAGTGGGTCTTCAGGCCACTGAACGACAAGTTTATTTACCAAAAGAACAGAGACGGGACGATAAATAAAAACGCTCTGATTTGGAGTTTTTGCAAAAAGGAGTTCTCTTACCACCGGAGTAACTCCAGCCTGACGTACCATTTAAATGCGAAACATGTTCAGGCAAGTTCCTCCGTTGCGAGTGCGGCTACGGGGAGAAAAACTGACAAATACAATCGTAAAGTGGGTTGCTGCTGATTGCAGGGCAATTTCAGAATTGTATGTATTTAACTGTATTGCTGTATTTGTTTTACATTTTTTAATAATGCACCTGGCCTAACTGTGTTTTGCGATGTGCTTGACCTTTACTTTTGGATTTCATTTATGGAGCACAGTTCACCAATAAAAAATTGGATTTCAAATGTTGTCTTCTTACTGTATTCAATTGATTAGTCATGCACTAATATCCTAGAATTCAAATTCTTTATCAGGAGACCTTTAGCAGATATGACATTAAAATGCGATTAATTCAATTAATGAATTACAAAATCCTGTAATTAATTCAATTTTTTTTTTAATCGACCGACAGCACTAATGAAACTGAAACACACAACATAGCACATTTAATTTAAAAAAATGTCCCTTTACTTATAAATAAGTCTATGTGCCGCTCCTTCTGAACAAAAGCATCATAACTTGTTTTAGAACTGAGTGACGATAAGGAACATTTCTACAAAGTCTCCGTCTCCATGGAGATTTTTGGTCTTCCTTTAATCATTACCTACTTCCATTGAAAGTTCAGTTTAGAAAATTGTTTGAGTTTCTGAATTTTGAAAGTACAAACAAATGGATGCTGCACTTGACTTACTGACTGTAGATTGTAGCTGCTGCAACTTATTCTGACTGAGGAGTCAAAAAAGAATGACCGGGTTCACTACAGCCCCCTACCATGAGGCAGGAGAACTGCACGCCTCACCTCAAAGCCGTTTTACGATCGCTCAGCACATGAACAGTGATACACCCACATACCGTTGTTGGAAAAAAAACACTGTACGTTGTGGACATCCACTAAACTGTGTAAATGTAGTTCATACAGCAAGTGTTTGAACATTTTAATAGTGACATCAGTCCGGTCTCCTTGCTAGCAGCCAGCAGTCATTGTTAATCCCTGGTGACGCTCAGGGAGTTGAGTAAAAATAATCTATAATTGGTTAGGTTTAAGGGAAAATAAGTTCAAAGTACAAATATATGGATACATTAAAGCATTTAATTTTTTTTTTATTTTCCATTTTTCCTCTCCATTTCTTTCCTTGATGGCCTCACCTGTCATCATGTCCTCCCCTGACTGCACATCACTGCCACCAGATTCTAAAAAGTGCACCAAAGACATGACAGAATAAATGACAACGGGGAGGAAAAGCTTGTGCTTTTGCTTGTGATAATAACAGGGGGCGGTAGTACAGTGTGGTATCGACTGAACATTTATATTTCTCTTAAATAAATGCTTCCTGACCTCACACAGTCTGCCTTTTTTCCACCTGATATTTTCTATGTCTGGACACTCACAGTGGGCATGCAGAGGACACCTCTACCTGGGAAATTGCGGTAAGGTTTTGAACGATGGATGTGAGTGGTGCAGCACTGGGCAAGCTGTGCCCCCCCCCCACCACTCCCCCATCTGCTGATACCACAGCTGAGCTGACACACTCCCAATTCACCGCTTGTTACATCCTGTGATGGACCAGACACAAACTTCACAGCTGTGTTTGTGATGAGTATTTCCAGGACGTCACTATTGATTGATGTGTCCTAACACCCATCGGTCTGTAAATGTCCATTTTAGACGAGTGGATACAAATTCTGTAGGAGCTCTCTCTCGCACTTCTCCACTAAAGATTTAATTAGTCACATTTACTCAGTGTCATTATCAGCGTACTCAAAATATCTCAGATGCGTATAGACAATGTGCACAAAGATGAATTGATGACTAGTTTTTGTATTTGAATGAGTTGTTGATTGGTGAAGTGGTTGCATACACACCATCCTGACTTAAACTCTACAACTAATTTGCATCAAGTTAGAAGAAAAGTAGTTGTTTGAATAACCAGATGTTTTCCACATGGGAAAAATAGTGTATGTTTGAGGCAATTGATGCTGATGTTCTTCTTTTTTCCACATGTTTAGTTAATAACATTTAGTTTACATAGCTGTAAAATCTTATCTGTTAAATCAAAAGCTTCCTTACATTCTCCTGTCTTCTTGGTCTGTTTATAGTCTACAATTTTGGGTACAGAAAGTAAAAGGTATCCTCCAAGTGAGAATGCTGAATTAGCTTTACCTTTGGCATACAGTAAATATAAACAAGTGTTAAGCTTTGGAAAATGCCTGTTTACCTGCCATTGTCCCCGGGGCCCTGTCAAATGTAATCCGACTTGAGCCTTCGCCTGTTGTGTTCTTTCTTCAAGTTGGCTGCATGAAAGTGAGCTCTGCTTCAAAGCAGATGGAAAGAGTGTATGTGGATGCATATAGAATGTAATGTTGAGATAAAACACATGACAGACAACAATTAGCATTCCTGGAGAGGAGTGTGTGTGTGTGTGTGTGTGTGTGTGTGTGTGTTATAGCTGTTTAATCAACTTCAAATGGACAGACTGTCTGAGATGCTATTTTTCCTTCTCTGCAGACTGAAGAGGCATAGTGTCACGTTTGCTTTTAAACATTGATTGAGGATGCTTAAAGATTGGTTCATCGCTACGAAAGCACAATAATTCTACCCAGTCCATAGGCTGGACTTGACCGCCAGGCGATGGTTTCACCAAAGGCGAGCTGCAAATATTGTTTGGTCACATCTATTTGTACATATTGCAGTTCATTTTTTTTCTTTTTAACAAAAAATATGTATTTGAAATGATGACAAGTCACATTTGTATAGTGATAATTCACAGCAACCATTATCTCATGATGCCCAGAAAACTATTGTACAAGAAACCCAACATTCACATCAGCAGCTCTTAGTGACAGAGGAGAAAGGAAACCTCAGGCAGAGCCAAGCCCTCTGCCTCGACCATTTAAGGTGAAACAAAATGGGGAAAGTAGAGGACGTAGAAGCAGAGAGAAAGCCATTTTGTACATACGTGAAATTTCTACAGGGAGATAATGTTTTTCTTATTGTTGTTGATTTTTTTTCAATAAGTATTCGGTCTGTTAAAGTGGCCTCATCAAAGTTCAAGGTTCAGGGGTTTTTAGGTTTCAAAGGAAAGAACACATCTAGTCACAAAAAAGAAAAGTTTGCAAGTTAAATCAAATAATTTAAGAAGAAGACACACACACACACACACACACACACACACACACACACACTGAGCAATGGTAGAAGATGAGACACATTCTGGCTTGAATTCCACCCAATCCTGTTGACTTGAGGAGCAGGAGGAAGGTACGTAACACAGGTAAGACACAAATGTTACCTGTGCTCAGCATCAAACAACAGACAGGTGGCGTGTCTGCTTGTGGTACACGCCCTACCGCTGATTCTTGTTTTTCTTCTCATGTGTACAAGCAAAAACCTGAATACACTCTCAGCGTGGCACATAGCAACCTGTGGCGAAGAAGCACAAACAAAAGTCAACAGTCAAAACCAAAAGTGACACAAAAGTGTCCTGATATAACCTCAGTTAAGATCTGATGCTGCAGGACAAAGAGAACCACAAGAAGCTACTGCTCCTATCTGTCCCACAGAAGTCCATGTTGTTGAATGAATTAACAGGGATTTGCCTCAGCGTGTCTCAGTGAAGGGACACAGACTGTGTCTGCGTTTAACTGAACGTGACCTCATGTCGTCTCCTTGTGTGAACCAGTGTTAATGGGCCAACTAGTCAATTACATCTCAAAGGATTTTATGTGCAGCGGTCGTGAATGCCTGAAAATGTGGTGTGGCTTGTTTTAACACTTAAAACAATAGATGCTTCTTTACAAACATCACAAGTCTTATTTGTATTTGTAAAACACAACATCATCACTGTTGCATCCAGTATTGGTATTGAAGCACACCTCTGTCTCAGCTTAGACTCTGTTGGCTCTTAATTTACAACAAGCTTACAACTTGATATAATATATATATATATATGTACACTTCTAACTAGACATGTTTTCCACTTGGGAAATAGCACTGAAGAGGAAAGTTGGAGAAGACAGATCCACAAATGGATGTTTATCGACAAGCTCTCAGTGCTCTGGAAAAGCTGCTGCTCCACGGTACACACGGTTGGCCATGCCCGTCTCTTTCTTTATCCACACACACACACACACACACACACCAGCTGCCGCACACCCAAACATGCATCAATTTATCATCAAGACAAATGTGAGTTTTCCTGCGCTGTCGTCAAACCCTCACCCCAACAAGACAAAGCCCCTGGAAGTGATATCATTATTGAGTATCAGATTGACTCGCAGCAGAAGTGGTGACTGCGTGGGGTGGAGGGGGCTGGGGGGGCCCTCACTGTCCTCTGTCATGCCTGTGGAGGAGCGGAGATCAGAGAGAGAACAGGCGTTTGATGGACAGACTGAGAAAACCGTGTAGCCAAGGGTTCCTAATGGAGATGTCCATCTGCTGCTTTATGCAAATACCCTCTCAGAAGGCCTCGGCAGTGATGGTGTGGATGTGGATGAGCACTGAAGGGACATTCACAGAAGGAAATGGGGCGTCCCATTTTAAACGTGCCTTCCTCGTCAGCCTGCTGCTTTGTGTTTGCCACTTGTTTGAAAAAGAACTCTGGCCAGGAAAGATATTACAATCGATGATGTACTTTTGCTTATTGCGCTTAATTACAAATTACAATTGTTGCTCCTTTTGTCTTTAGACCAGGGGTGCTCAATCGATCGCCATCTACCAGTCAGTCGCAAACGTAGCGGGGATATATCGCATAACATTAAAAGAATAGACGTCAGCCCATCGTCCATCCCGTTACTTGATTGATATAAAGGGCAGCCCGTCAGATCACACCTGACTTTTTC
>NW_027614873.1:0-19890 GCF_965212315.1 Lampetra planeri | reverse complement strand
GGACCCCCCCCCCCACCCCCTGGCCTGCCCCCATTCACTTTCATTAAGCGTTAAGAGGACCCTCACTGGCCATCGCCCACTGCTGCTCAGCTATTACGGGCTGTAAGCTTTATTTAATGGATTTAACATCCACTTTCACCGCCCTCCTCCCGGGGGAGCGGGGAGACAGAAGAGATGAAACACACAAGCATGGAAACACTTGGCAGCGTGCACACACATGCACACACACACACACCCCGCCACGCTCCACTCAAACACCCCCCAGCTTGCAACACATACACCTGACGCTCATGTTTGTGTTCAAAATTCAATTACCCACTTATTGATACTTCACAGGGATATTTAAGATGCAGACACGAGCTGTGATTTCCCAGAGGAGCCACTGGTTCCTCTTTATGTCCCAACTGAGAGGGCCCACCCCTCCCCACGCCTCTGCTCCTTCCTCAATGCATTTTCGTCTCATTGACACACACACACACACACACTCATGTGCACGCCAAAACAAACACATCTGCACCTCCCAACCCCTGCCTATGTCTGTTCAAGAGGTGTCCTTATTAATAGGCAATCAGTCAAAAATCATTCATTAAAAAGCCTAAAAGGTTTTACACCCCTGCTATGATTAGCTGGGAAAGAAAATCCAATGAATTCCTAATGCCTTTATGGAAATGAGGTGTCATTTCCGATCTGCTCAGGGAGGCAGCAGGCAGGCAGAGCTCAGGAGCGGGTGTGTGTGTGTGTGTGTGTCTCCTTTCACACCACCGTTCATCCTGTGTGAGATATGGACGATCACATCCAGCTGAAACCTGCTACGCCGAGGACGGGACATCTGCGTCTTTAGCTGCGAAATCTGAGAGAAACTGCTGGATGCGCTGCACAGACGGGCCGTCGACAACGACAACCGGCAGCAGAGACATAACGTATCGAGCGTCGTCGCTTTACAGGTGCTGGGAAACTTTCAGAGGTTTGTGGATTTGTGCACAGCGACGTTCGACACTGATCGAGAACTCGGCAAACAAATTCACTGCTTGTTTGGACGAGGCGTCTACACGTCCACACTGCCACTTGTCACACAACCAGCCCACTGCAGAAGAAGAAGGAGAGAGGTGACAAGACGAGCTCAGAAGATTAAAGGAGAGGAGGAGGATGAGGGGTAGCAGTGGTAGAGGACAAGCATCTCCTGTTCCTCATTCCTGTCAGCACAGGCACTTCATAACCGCCCGCCCCGTGGTCAGCCCGCCCTGATGGATTGATGGAGGCACGTTAGCACCAGTGGGGCCCAGCGAATGCAATCATATTCACCAGCAGCACGCTTCTAATAGGCCGGAGATTGATCCTGAGGGTGAGGAGGAGGTGCTGAATGCAGGGCCATTAGACGCTGTCAGGACAGGGCGACCTTCGGTCTCACCTTCACACAGAGAGACGCAACAGGAGCCGCTGTGGCTCCACGCCGGGTGACTGGCTGGGGGGGGGGCGCGACTGAAGAGACAACAAGTTGTTGGTGAAGAGGCCGACTGGCTGACGAAGAGACAACAAGTTGTTGCTGGGGTGACGTCATACACAAAGACACAACAGGAGCCAGTGTGGCTCTACCCTGGGGGAGGGGTGAAAGTTGCTGGAGGGTTATGACTGCACTGCACTGTTTTCTTTTTTTCCTGTCATTTTATAACACTGATAAAAGTGACATCAACCCTACTGGAAGCAGAGGAAATATCTGCTAAACTGTTTTGAAATTCAAATTCCATGTAAATGAACATTTTCTTTCACCTGGACGAGTCACAACCATTCACGCTCACATTCACACCTACGGGTGATTTACAGTGACCAATTAACCTCAGCATGATTTTAAAGATGGGAGGAAGCTGGAGTACCGGGAGAGAACCCACACAGACATTGGGAGAGCATGAAAACTCCACCAAGACAGATCTCAGTACCACTGTGTCACCCTCCAAGTAAATAAATCTTCATGGGCCTAAAACAACTTTCATTAAAACTGTTAGAGCAGGAATGAACTAACCTTGACAGATATTAGCTCAACATTGCTCTCCACCCTCTGAGCACCCTAGTCAGTCTGCGAGTCACATCTGCAATTTTCTTACAAAACACCGCAAGAGTTCAGGAGTAGAGTGTGTGTTAGACACCTACGCAGGTGGAACACGTGTTAAAAGAGCACACAGCTGCCGTGAGGCCACACTGAGCGCCAGCGTCAGCTCAGCCTGGTACCAGCCGTCTCAGACACTCTTCAGCACATCCCACAGGAACACTCAGCTTTCAATTACCACCAATAACAGCACTTATCAGAGTCCTCAGCTTCCCCCAGAGACCTGAGGCGTGATGCCTGAACCCAGCAGCCCACGACAGAAGCATTCATCACAGGGCGGAGGAGCAGCTGGGGCCTGAGGAAGAGGCACGCGTCAAGTCCCACAGGGAATAGACCAGACCGGGCAACACATAGCCACTGCTGGAGGTGCTGTGGGGGCATTGGCGGGGGGCATAAAGGGTGTGTCACATCCTCCTCTTAAATCCATGTGAATGCAGATTACTAATATGACACCGCAGCTCCAGGTCCTGTTGCTTACAGCTGCGGACTGGGGGAGTTTTCACTGCTTGATTGTGCTCTTGCTATTAAACAGCTTCCTCTTTAATGGCCCACATGTCAGTGGGGGAGGGGCAGTAAATCCGCTTCCCTGCCCTCGCTCCGCTGCGCCACGACAGCGGCTCGTTTACGGGTCCTGAAGAGCGCACAAACATGATGAAAAAGTAGCTGAGATTTACAAGGCTCCTCCTGACAGCCAGGAAAAGGAGAAAATTAAACCCGTGAGCATTAAACAGGCACCCATTCCACTGCTGCTGGACTCCAATAATCACCGTTATTGTGTGCCGTCATCACGGACAGACATGACATGATTGCAAATCCTGCAGCTCTGCACCTCTGACGGTGAACGTCTTTATACCAACCAGATTGCGCGCCTCTGTAGGTTTCGAGCAATCAGGGAGATTAGACACTTGAACAGTGAAACGAACGAGTCACAGCAAATAATCAACAACTGCTGCGCCATCTTTCTTTTGCCTCAATCCAGTCAAGTTGAACTTGTCTCACGTGGTACAGTCAGAATTCTACCAATATGCACACAGAGGTATTTACTTACATTCCATGTACAAATATATTAATAAATTCAATCCCAGTGAGAGGGGGCCATTACTTTGATTCTATGTGACTTGTCTGCTTTTACACTGGAAAACATAAATACCCGTTTTACTCTGTGGAGAAAAAAAGAGCACTTAGCTACATCTCTCTAATCCACACTCCACAAGGATTATGACAATGGAGGTAGTAAGAGGGGAATGGATTAAAAACTACATTTTTGCATCCATCAAATCCTTGAGCACTTGTTTATGTGTCTTTGTTTATTATCTTATATACATGTCCTTGTTTCTTACCTTTTCCAATTCAACAAGCTCGACCGGAATCTGTTTTATATCTGATTTGAAGGTTACGGTGTTGAAATGAGAAGCTAAATTTATTAAAGATGTGCAGCCTTGAAGCTGTTTTAGTGTTGAATGTGACAGCGCAGGAGAAAAATGAAATCTACAATAGTTGGGCTGCAGATTCAAAAACATAGCCAGGCTGTGAGCACCATCTAGTGTTCACATGAGAAATGGCAGCGATAACATCAGTGGGGAACCTGCTTTTTAATAAGCTGCATTCCAGGAAACGAACCAAAACATGTTATAAATGCTATGGCTGTATTGACACGTGTGCTCTTTAAATTGATTGTCCTGTTTTCTCAAAGCGTTTGCGTTGCTCATGGTACTTACACTCTTCTAAGCCAAGCTGGTACGCAAGATTCTGAAGACCTTTGACCTTCTCCATCAGGTTGGCTGTCGTCAGACTACCCAGCTCTGCCGAAGAGTAACAGGGCACATCATCAGTCCGAGTGGAACTAGTTTTGCCACACGTTTCACAGGATCACATTGTATGTCATTAACAGTATTTGGTTTTTGGAACAGATCTCTGCTGTGGTGTAAGTTACCTTTCAGCATTTCAATGTCTTCACTCTCCAGCTCAGCCATCCACTTGGGGGGTGATTTAGTGATGGGCTGTGGTGACACGACAACAACAACAGCAACAAAGCTCTGTCTCATAAATGAGAAACTACAATAAATATCTACTTTGTAAATAAATACATACAACTCACAGTTTTACATGATGCAGCGAATTCTGCAACTCCAGGTACTATGTGAGAGATACTTACGTTAATTTGTTGAAAACCACATAAACCAGAATTCAGCAGGAGCAGTAATACTACAGGAGGAAGAAGGAGGTCCTCTTACATTGCTCTGGCCACAAGTCAGGTGATGCTCTGTCCAGTTTCTCAAAACTCAACAAAGACGATTCAAAGTCGTCACCTGTCAAGACGCAAAAAAGTGTTCCTTTTAGTTTAGTGGCACTTTTAGTGAATTAATACACAAAGATGTAGTGACTTCCGGTGAGGGTTATTTTACTCCTCTACCCTCCATAGTTTGCATTTATATAGAGTTTATTAAAAAAAACAGTGTTATGGAATTAAAACCAATTTTAACTCTGTTTTATTAATGATTTGTACCTTCAGGTTTATAGATGAACTATTTGCCAGAACTCAAACCAAATGTCTTCATACCTTTAAATTCATCTTATCAGAAATTGTGAAAATCCTGCAGTTTTCCTCGTCAGGATTAACTTTTTGTCCCAAATCAGGCCACTTTACAATGGTATAAGGGACATTGGCACACATCAACCCCCACACCAGCACCACAGCCTCCCTGACACACAGCTGCTGACCATGGCCGTCATCTGTCAACATGTCCTATCGCCTCAGACTGGAAGCTCTCCGCTTGGTGTTTCCAGTTGGAACTACATTCAAGAATGAAGGCAAAACAATGGGTCCGCCTCGGTGCTAGCAACGTGTATGTCAAGAGTCTATTGAGGAAAATAAAGATTTGACGCTAGTTCAGAGGGCTAATGTGCTTTAAAAGCGTCAACAACATACTCTCAAGAATAATACTCCTCACATAAATGCAAACACATACTCTGACAAATAACACGAAAATATATTCTGTTCCGAAAGGCTGTAAGCAGCGATGGTTTGGTGTATGTTCGTGTGGTATAAAAAGCGACTGCATGTGTTTCCAGCTAGCAGCAGATGGTTTGCGTCCAACTGTACATTGAAACCGGCTGTCGACCACAGAACAGACAACACAGAGGCCACTGAAGCATTTAGCCAACGCGGGGAAAACATCTCCAAAGTGTAAAAATACACGACTAATATGTGTGTCGCATTGTCCTCATGTGTTCATATACGACAGCACACGAATCGTTACTGATTTCGTGTACTTAATGATGCCCAATTGTCGATTTATACACCACACCGCACGGTAAGGAATTAGAATTTACCTCCATTTGGAGACGCCATCTTCAGAATAAACATGTGACTGACTACAGCCAATCGGCAGCCGGCGTTCTCTACTGATGTAGTTTGTTAACGTACCGCTAGAGGGAGACCGAGGCCGGCCAACATCCAGGTGAAGTCGGATATTAATGTGTACAAATACTAATTATACAATTACACTGTGCTGTGGAAGGTGGTCAGATCCCTTTTTCATTAAAAGAAATGTGAGTTTTGAAAAATAAATAAAAGACCTAAAAGCCAATAAAATATAAGAATCAGTAAGACATGATCATGCAACTATTGAGGTTGGTTTTATTTTTGAAGCTCCTTCGTTTGATAACATGTAATTTATACTGTGTCAAGGACACAGCTTTCATCCAACTGCCTTATGTTCAATTTTACAGCATATCTATCATATTATGGTATTTTTCCTATTTTCATTGAATATGAAATCAGATGTCCAAGAACAAAACATTAGTCGTTTTCAGCAAGAATAGACTTACCTCATACACAATACAGAAAAGACAGACTCAGTTGTGACAATGGAATACTGATGAATGGAGCACGAGAAAGCAGAGACTACAAGAAAATCCTAGTTTATTAAGACAAAAACAGCAGTGCTTCTCAAAAGAAAATACAGAACTAAAGAGCCACTGTTGTGGCAAACAGTACAATTCTAGGGTGTAATGTGTGTGTGTGTGTGAGAGAGAGAGAGTTAAGGCCGACTGGTGATTAGTGGGTCTTGATCATTATTCTTAAAACCATCACTCTGGCTTTCAAGCCACATAGTTCTGAGTTCTTGATGAAAAGTTGTCATCTATCACATCTTCTGTGTTGGGCTAGAACTCCCAGGAGTCCATCCACTTCAGGTTCGCCATGGAGCTGCCCGGCTCGTGTGCCAGAGGCCCTGTCATGCCGTATGAGAGTGGGTGGAACAGGTAGAAACTGGGAATGGACAGCAGTGATATCATATGAGAAACACACACACACACACACACACGTAATCTGAAATCAACTTTTGTGAAACATCACCTCACCTGTAAAGAACAGCGAACAGAAGCAGCATCTGCCCGATCCTCTGGAGCCAATCACAGTACGGTGGCGGAAGCAGCAGATCAGAGCTCTTCAGCAGGATGTCCAGTGTAATTCCTTTGACAAACACGTGTCTTTACTCACTGTCCACTGTTTTACTCCAACAGAAGGAGTGATGTTTTGTTTTTTGTGATGGGATGTAGGTACCGGATGAAGCGGTAGATGAAGGATGGATGGATGGATGGGATGTACGTACCTGTCAGCATGCTGCTGAAGAGCATGGCAGGGAAATAATGATGGTAGTAGAGGATGCGGCCCATGGCGTAGAAAGGCATGTAGTGCAGCAGCCAACCAAGGAACAGTCCTCCTCCTCCTCTCATAAGTACAGAGCAGTGTTCTGAAAAACAGACATAGAGCCACTTATCATGAGATTCAAATCTGGAATGAGATTGAGCCACTGTTAATATAATCGCACCTCTTCTGTTCTGCCCCAGCGACAAACCTCTCTGGAGGGTTATAGAAGCCACTGCCACCATGATCAGGTACAATCCTAAACTGGTCAGATTCAGCCACCAAACCACCTAAAAAAAAAAAAAAAAGACCATTTATTCCCTAATTCCCAAACAGAAAATCCAATACTGAATTGAAATGGTCAACTTACAGGGTTCCCCAGCAGGTAAACACGATACTCTGATTCATTTATGCCAGAAAATCTCAATCCCTTCACAAGACAAGAACATCATTTACCTTTGAGTTGAACATGTTGAACTTTTGTTAAACAGGATAAAACGCACCTGGTAGTTGATGGGCCAATGCCAGGGTTTGGAGTTCATTTCATTGTCTTTGGGCTTCAAGCCACTGTTGCCCTGCAAAGTTTTCATTATGACATAAATAAGTACAGTTAGACATTCCTTCCCAAAGCATGACCACGGATTGTTTCACTGGTTAACTCGTGCTAAAGAAACTTTTTAATAATCAGTCATAATACTTATCCGACCCTTGTTCAGAAAACCTGCGAATTGCACCTTTAACAGTTGTTCTGACAGCTACTTACTCTGATCATGACAATGTGTGACTCCAGTAAGATCTCCAGAAAATGGGGCTTCAGCAGCGACAGACTGATGTTGGGTACTGTCAAGAGACAAAGCAGCAGGGACATCTGACATCCAAACATGAGGACAGACACAGGAGCACAGGGAGACGTTTCACTCACGTTTGGGATGAATATGATCTTCGATGTTCCACTGGGAGCTCGGAGTCTCCTTCAGGTAGGGACTGCAGGTCACCTCCACCTGCTCCCAGCCCCTGAACAAGCACCAGAGCAGCAGAGGTTCCACTCTGTATGTGTGCACGCACACGCACACACGCACACGCACACGCACACACACACACACACACACACACACACACACACACTCTCTCCATCTGAGCATATGAGCAGCTAAAACTGTCTCTCACCACTTGGGCAGAGTCTTTCCGGAGGAAGGAATGAAGCACACAACCGGTAGCTTGATGCAGAAAGCGGACTTTGCTGCGCAGCACCTTCACCAGGTCGCCCTTTTGACCCCCACACACCTCCACTTGCCAGAGGTCATTGGCATCTCCCGTTCCATTCTATAAACAAGTCAAATACATTAACAAAACAGTGAATAATCAAATGTGACCCAACTAAAGAAGGTTTCAGTGACTTCCCTTTGGGCTCCAAACCAGCTGGGTTTCCTATTCTTCTCTGTCAACTCACCCACACCGTATCCTGTAACCTGGAAGTGCTTCTTGGTCAGAGGGGCTTCCTGCAGGTGACTGTGAAGGTTCCGAGTTGTTCTGGAAGAACCAGGAAACACAGAGCAGTCCCGTTCATTTAAGACAGATCGGCATGTTTAAACGAGCAGGGATGTGGGGGCATCAGTCTTACTCTACATGCTCCAATCTGACGATGTCGCCATGGCGAACCAGATCAGGAGTTTCAGACAGAGCTTTGTACAGAATCAAAAATACTTCCATGTTAAGTTGAAATACGTAATTGCTGTACAATAACTCTGCACAAAATCCTCACATTTTGTATCAGCCGGTCTGTTGACAAGCCACAAGTTGTTGTAGTCTTTATGCAGGTACGCAGTCACCTGTGAACACATCAGTCAGAGGACGTTCACCACAGCAGATCAGAGTATGGTTCATGTTCCACAGTGTTGGTCCTGACCTGCTGCTGCTTGGCTCCCACGCCTTCTGGATACAAGTGCCAGTGAGAGTGTAAATAACCTCCTGCAATACGGAGGTTTTTTCACGGTGACGGTGGAGCCGTATGCCAGGACTACAGCAGAAAAACAACAGGTGTCCTTATGTGACCGGACAGAACCCTTTCATGGTCAGTACCAGTAAGACGTAACACACATAAATCACAGCGCAAATCAATAATCCACAAACAACCACCTCCACCTGACCTGTTTTACACCGGCCTCAGCTCTTCAATGTGGGACACGAGCCGGCTGCTACATTCTCCTACAGAACGGGGTTAGTGTTAATTGGCAAACTAGATCTCTGACTCGCCTACGCATCACTGGATCTGGAAATTCTCTGTCAGCGGCTGAAACGATCACGGCCTCCAGCCCAGGTGTTTCCTGACAGTCTCCAAACATCAGGCACAGCGTGAAAAACTGTCCAGGAGTCAACTCCAACGTGAAACTGATCATAAATACAACAGTACTATTTACCTTCATTTTTGCAGACAGTCAGATGTAAGCAGCGCTTGAGCCTGTCTGACTGTCATCATTAGAGGAATGCCTTTGACCTCCTTTCTTATTTTCCGAATCGAGATTTGTTATAAACACAGCTGCTGCATGTGGTTTTACTCTTACGAGTTGTTTGGGACTCACATTCAGGCATAGACGCATTGTGGAGATTGTTTCCGATTAGACGAGACTGGAAGGCCGAGCTGAAGGAAACCGTCTCCTGGTCCACTGGTGAGACAGCAGAACGTCCATGACTCTTCAAACAATGCAGTGAGGTCGGAGGTTACGACTGTACCCACCTTTTGTTCAGAACGACGAAGTGAATTGCAAATATTGTGACATAGAGGAAGAGAGGAAGCAGGATGAGTACGGCGACTCGAGCCAGAAAGTGCTTGGCGACGTCCACCTGAGGCCAGGAGGACACCTGTGACACCTCCAATATCATATTAATCATCTCCACCACCATCAGGAGGAAGTACTTTACCAGTGACAGGCTCAGATCCCCCAGAAGGCTCCAGAGGTCTGAGATGGTGTTCAGTCCCACCAGCAGGATGACAAACAGACCGACAAACTTCACCCCCAAAGCACCGGCAAGATTCACACCGGTTAGCGTCATCCACAGCCACCAGGGCGCAGTAAAGGGCCTGAAAGCAGAGAATCGATGTGAGAATTACCAGTTTTATTCTCTGGGTTGGATATGATGACTACAACCCACGAAGGAAGGACTTTATTCAACTATCCACATGATTGGTTTTTTAATCAAAGCTAAAACCTTAACCTTAACTCGTGTGTCCTACCTGGATCTCTGCTGGTTAAACTTCACCATGCCTCAGCACTGCAGCCATGATGAAGAACATGAGTATGGGGTCCAACAAAATGTACTGGGATATAGTGATGCAGCCAGTATCTGTAAGGAAGCAGCCAACAGATGACTCTCATCTCTCTCATGCAAAGACATTTATCTGCCTGCAATCCACGTCTTGGTAATCAAATAGTGGGAAGAACAGACACGTTTGACAAAATGACAACAATTTGTCATGTTGTTTCAATCTAACATGTGCAGGGTTTTTTGCTCTGGTCCATGAGGATGATTTCTCACCAAATATGAGAAGTGTAGCTGTGATGAGAGCAGCAGTTGGCGACTGAGACAACTCCAGCACGATGAGGTGGGCGAAGAGCGGGAGAAAAGAGCCTAAAACTTGCACAAAACTGGAGGACGAGGACAGAACACTTCTTTTACATTGTTTCCATAAAGTCGTAACGGGACTACGTGGATTAATTTACAATGTGTAAATGAGTAGTGCGGAGAGCAGCGTACTCCTCTCATTCCCCAGTAGTTGTGGTACTCATATTTATCTCCGGGCTTTGAGAAGGGAAAGGTGCCATTGTAGCCGGTCATGTAACCAGCGAGACCTATCAACATCTAACAAAGAAAAACAGATAATATGCATCAGACTAGATTTTTTTTTTTGTATTATTTCTGGAGAGTCAAGAAGTAATTGACTAACATCACACCTTTCCAAGAGGAGGATGGACATCAAAGAAGAAGGTCCTGTTAATGTAGTAGCTTCCCATCTTTCCAAAGTGTGTCTCATCCCAGCTGAAACACAAGGAGTGGCAGTGTTTGTGGAGCCAGCATTACGTCATTTAATTACAAAATAAACAACCATAAACCAGCTGGCTGACAACAGAGAAAATTTATAATTGTATTTAGATCCATTAATTCGAATTTTTAGGTAAATTTCTCATAGAAAACTAAATAAATAATATCATTTTGAATCATGATGTTAATTAGTATGTGAATGAGTGATACTGATGTTAATCGATGTGTTGATGGATCCTAAAAGCAGTTTGACAGCAGTGAATGCTGGTGGAAGTATGAGCACTGACACATCAACACCAACTCAATTCAAGAACGCGGATCGTCAAAAAGACAATCCGCGTGGTGACATTACTTTCACAAAATACTTAAAAAGTTACACCTCCATTACAGTTTAAACAGGGTGACCTGCAACTGTGATGACAGCTGCCAACAGAGAACAGCATCTCCTCACCATACATGTGGGGGCTCTGTGATTTTGTAGAGGCGGGTGGAGAAGGAAAGTCCCAGCAACATCAGCAGCATCATCCTCCTGCTCCTCTGCTCCCCGGTGGACATCCGCCCCCTGTCCGTCCCCCCAGACCATGTCCCGTTGGACGACTGGCTGTCGGCATGTTGGGTGTCTTTGTCCTTCAGAGGAGGACAGGGTGCCGTGTGGAGAGTCAGAGTCTTTCCAGACGTCGGGCAGGTTTTCCTGTTTCGTATCTTCGCTCGTGTGCTGCATTCCTCCTTTGCCATGAGGAAATTCGTCCTAGAAGACAATGTCCATTCCAACTCCCAAGGCAACAGGTTGGGAGCCAATGTTCGGGCTAATTCACTCCAGTCCTGACCTATCTAATGTTCAATTAGAACCGGCCAAAACGGCATCAGGGAGGACGTGTTCCGCCAGCACAGACTGAATAAACATGATTACTGAAATACCATGTTAATGTAAATGTAAAAAAAAAAAAAAAAAAAAAAAAGTTACCGTAAAGTAAACGTAAAAACCCGAACGAGCTTAATGAACGTCAATATTCGTAAGGGAAATAAATTGTCGCCTGAACAACTAAGGTAACTTAGCCTTATTACCTAGCTTCCTTTTCGACCAATGGCGAATTTCTAGACAAAATCTTCTGCACATCGACAATCAGTGTCGCAGAAATCGCCTCCAGCTCCGTAGCTCATATATTTACAGTTAAAAACACGGCGGCAGCTGCAGCACGAGCGTTGATGGCTCGCGTCAACCAAACCTGAACGTATCTAAGGGGATTCTGGGAAATGTATTTCATTGGATTAATTAGCTTCCAATGGGAAGATACGCGAAACACAATGTCCCAACATTCTTATCGAATGGCTCGTCGACCCCTGGTAACCAATCAGAGCCTTGAAGGCAGCGAGCTGCTAGCTAGTTTTGGCCACTAGAGGGCGACACAGTGTTATGGAAGATTGGCGTTTGCTTTCCTAACCCGAGTGAAATTCTGTGATCACAACCCCATCAACACCTTCTTAATTATATATTTGTTTTAAAAGTTGGTGAATGTCAAGGCAGGTCATATTGTAGCGAAGAATTTCCTTAATTCTACTACATTTAACGTGACGCTTTCGACAGCTGTGCATGAAAAATGCTTCCAAATGAAATGACTCAGCAGTCAAAATTCAATTTTGTGAGAAAGACTTTATGTAAAACTGGATGATTGTCATATCTGCTAAATTCTCTTGGAATATCGCATAATACCTCAAGAGACAATAATAAGCTACACTTACACACATTCAGTCAGTTTTCATAAGACGTTCTATCTTTACCATGTATAATGACTTGTGTGTCGCTTCACAGTGAATAACAAAGAGTTGTTGTTGTTGTTGTTGTTGTTGTTTTACATGTTTATTGCGATGGACTGATAGTGATTACAGTCAGGAGGTAAACAAATCAATGAGCAGGGCATTTTCAATGACCACATTTGTACAACTACACATTCTCTCAAGGTATTTGTGGTTTGAATAGATTTTGAATATTTCAACTTTGACCCAACGCTGGATCCTGTCCTGTTCAGACAATGATTAAAGCAGCACTGGAAAGCTTAGTGGACATCAAGCGGAAACATTTGCACGATTGCTGGTTTACAGATAATGAATGTGGGTTAAGGATCATCGTGAAGAGATATACTTCATCTCAGTGCTGTTTAAGAGAAGTTTAGTCCATTAAACAAGAAATGCACTTATCATATCAAACCAGAATACAAAAGACTAACATGTACGACTGGGATTTCAAATTAAGTAGACTGATGTCAAAGATACATTCATGACACAAGAATTGAACAGAGACTAACACGACCAATATTAAACCGCAGAGTTGTAACATACTGAAGTTGGTGTCTGCATTTCAAAAGCATTGTCCTTGTAAGGAATTTGTAGAGACAAAATGTTTGCGTTGTCAGAACAGCGCTGCCACATCCAAAAAATATATTTCATTGTCTGCTCCACAGGGCAGGGAATACACACAGTTCCTCTGGTACAGTGTCAGCCACTCTCCTTATACATAAAAAGCTATGCTTTAAAAATATTTGTACAGACATGTATACATCTACAAAGCTACAATGTCAGATTTATTTATGTTTTATTGGTTAAGAGAATATGTAACAAAAATAATACATAGTACTAGAGCTGTACAAAATACACCCAACCTCTCCAGCGAAGCCTTTGTCTTTACATGCATTCAGAGAGACATACACAGGAATGGTCTGGTGGGAGGTTAACGATCCAGTGGCACTGCAGTCAAATGAGTAATCCTTTTGCGACCACGATACATAAAGAAAACAAAATTTAAATTTGCACAGTGATTTTTGTTAAATATATATAATTACCTCTGCCAAGGTGATGTTTCCTGTGCCACGTGTCTGTCTGTCTTGTTGCAAAATAACTACCAGACTGATATACATTCAGTTTGATGGAGCATTGGTCAAGGGTGGACATGAAGATCAGAATCTCGGGGGAGACACGCAAGCGTTTCATGTCAGAGCTGTCCACAAAAATGTCTGTTTAATTCATCTCCACTGGCCACAAATTTCCCTTTTCTCGTGTGATTCTTTGTCAGGAGGCTGGCAAATTAGTCCTCCTGCAAACAATGTCACCATCCTGGCAATAAAACCCCACAAGTGACCAACAAACGACGACCTCAGAGTCGAATCCTCGTCTGACAACTGAGCAGTTAGCAACGCTGCCGTGACAACGTCCAACTGCAGTTGAACCTTCCCAGCTGATTCCGATCAGCTGCTCAGACTGCTTCTATGATGTCACCGATGGTTACTCAACACTTGGTTTCTGTCAAACTATTTTAGCTTGTGTTATTGTTTAGACCCACTGTTTCACTGTATTCATCTGAGCTTGGTGGAGGTAAGTGCATTTCTAGTTTCAACTAATGTATCTTCCGATGGTTTGAGATATGAGTTTGTACGAAGTCCATGGTTATTTGTATATTTAATTTTTTGTGTTTTGAGTTTATACCGTTTGCACCTTTGACATAAGATAATCAGATCATCATATACATCTACAGTCTTTTCAGGTCCAGGTAGAAGGTGATGAATGCTTTTCTGGTCCCAGCTCTTGGTCCACAGGTTTTATGTTTGGAGTTAATCTTGAAGTAAGGCCACTGTGGTGAACGTTCTCTCTTTGAATTCTATTCTTTGTTGACCCCTGCATCCATTGTGTCCACAGTTGATGCTAATTAATGACTAAGTGATGTCATATTGCTGATTTGAGAGTTTTCTCCTCATACATATCTTACCTCCTCTGCTCTCTCTCTCTCTCTCTCTCTATTGGCCAGACAAGTAAAATTAGAGGAATCAAGTGTGCATTCTGAAAAAGGTTGCAGAAGCCCGTCACGTGCATGAAATAAATAACACAACAAAAATGTGACAGAGAAAATAAAGTGGAAAATATATCTGCATACCAAATTGCCTGGGGTCACTGAATACAAAAACTCAGTCCACAAAATCCCTTTAAGGCAAATGGATATCTGGTGAAAGGCTAAATCACATGTAATTCAATCACTGCACAATCAATTCCTGGTCGTCTTGAATGTGTTTGTGAGGGGAAGTTAGTGTATTCTGTGTGTGTGTGTGCTGTGAAGGGAAACAGGTTTGGACGTTTCTGCGTTACACTTGCAGGTTTAGTGCCGGGCCCTTGGGAGAGGGGCAAAGGGAAGTAAGGTGAGCCAGCGCTCGACAGTCACTGTCTCAGTTTTCAGCCTCCCTAAGCTCTGACTCCGGGATCGCCGGGATGCATTTGTGTGGTTTGGCAGAGGCCACGAAGCCGGGCAAACAGGTGCACTTGTAGGATCCCTCAGTGTTGGTGCACTGCCCGTTCTGAC
This sequence comes from Lampetra planeri, assembly GCF_965212315.1. Classification (NCBI taxonomy): domain Eukaryota; kingdom Metazoa; phylum Chordata; class Hyperoartia; order Petromyzontiformes; family Petromyzontidae; genus Lampetra; species Lampetra planeri. Next base: position 4,758 of record NW_027614873.1, on the reverse strand, counting down.
ACAAGGGCACCTTGTCGCTGATGTCCTCACACTCGTTTATGTCTGCAGGAAAGGGGGACACGATGGGTTAGTCAGCTGGAGGAGATTTCACAGCCGAAACAGCTGCGGCACATCTGCAGCTCAGCTATCTGTCTTTCTCTTTGTCTCCCCTCCAACTCTGGGAGGTTCAAAGATCATTTTTAACCTTGGAAGTGCCACAGTCTCACATCAAAGTCCATTTAGAGACTGTAGCTTTCAATCATCCATCTGTTCGTGAATAACCTTAGAGAAATTGATTTTAAAGTATGAGCAAATCCACAAGGGCCTAAATAAGCTCATAAATGGACCTGGACGGAGGTGAAACTGTGTCAACGTCATTGTATTTGTCATCATGTTTTGTTTATTATAGTTGCTCATTAGCCGCGTTCGAGGGTGTCTGAATGACGTCCACAGAATTCTGAGGTTTTCACTCAGCATACATAGACCTGTTGCGTAATATCGCGTAATCTGCTGTGTATCTTTAATCAAACATGTCGTCATGTTGCGTGTTGGCCGAGCATCAATTCTCAGCCACCTTGAACACCAAAGTGCTCAGGATGATGGTGGAATGTACTGGATTAGGTTTCTTATTGGCCTTCAAGAGTTTTTTTTTCTTTTTTTCTTCTTTTTTCTTTCCCCATTTTCAGCATGGGAGGTCTGATTGTCATGTCATAGCAGTCAATCGCAAATGGCCCCCCTGTTTATGTCATGTTTTGATGGGGGAAATGCGAGTGGTGGTATTTACAAAAGGAGGCATGGCAGGAGCTGCACAGCTCCCACATGTTTCCACCAGGGTGGAATTCACTCCGTTTCCTTGGGAAAACGTCTGGCCTTGGCGCTGATAAGCCCGAGCACAGACAGTATTTTAATCATAGCATTTCATTGCATCAAGACAATCTCACTTTATTACAACACAAACAAAGCACACTTAAAAGATATAATATCTGATGTAATATAGTGAGTGGCTTCGATTCAAGGCCTTTCTTTTGGCAGGGTGCAATATGGGAGTCAGGCCAAAGAAGAACACACAATGGTTTGTGTGTGTGGGGGGGGGGGGGGGGGGTGCACCGCTATCAGTATATCCCTGTAAAACATAACTTAATGCAAGGTTGTTGAATTCAAAGCTTCTCCTTGAGCTTGATGATATACTGCGTGAACAGAATCCAGAACGTGGATCCGAAGGGATCAAACATAAGGGGAGACTTTTCTGGGGTTTGATTTCGAGCTTCGACACGGCGTTCTGAAACACGATTAAATGGAACGGCCGAGAAGTTCTCAGGACGTCTTTACTCCGAGTACACTTGAACCCACCTATGCAGGCCATCTTGTTTAGGTCAAGCTCGTAACCGTCAAAGCAGTCGCAGGTGTAGCCTTCCCGCACGCGGACGCAGCGTCCGTTTTCACAGCCGTTCAGGACTCCACATTCCTCGGCTCGGAGACCCTCAAAGCCTTCGTAGCGCTCTGGACACAAAGAAGTACGCACGATACAAGTTACAATTGCCGGTATGAACTCCAGCAGTACTTTCTTCTTATGAATAAACAAATTCATTTATTGGGTCGGTCCTCGTCTAAGGAGACTTCAACCCACCAGCGTAAGGATCCAGCAGGCGCGGCTGATTCTCCCGTGGTCGATGGACGGGAACGCGAACAGGAGGCTGTCGGGCGCTGTAGTCATTGTCGTTGAACAGAGGGACGCTCTCGGGGATGTCGTAGGGCCCTGCAGCGCCGCCGTAGTTGTCCCAGTACGGAGGTAAAAACGGCTCCACAGGATCCTCCGGCCCCTCAAGTCCGTACTCATACCCGGGCCTCTCCCTGAGGCTGTCCGAGCCTCCTCTTCGGGGCAGGTTGCACATTATGGCATAGTCATCTGAAAGCAGCAGCACATACGAGTCAGTCGGTCTCGACACGTGTGATGGCGATGATGAAGATGAGCGTTGCCGCTCACCGGAGTCCCTTCTGGGACAGAGGGCACATTGTCCGCTCCAGGCGATGCCGTACAGGCAGCAACACTCGGTGTACGTCGTCCTGCGGCCCTGGAGGGGTTCCGCACACATGTTGTCCCCCTCCAGCCGCTGCCAGCAGATATCCATGTGCACATACTGATTCGGCTCGAGGGTGTCTGGGAGAAGACAAAAGACACACTCACTCATCCTGAGTAGAAAAGCATTCGCACATTTGTCTGAACAACAATGTTCACATATGTGACGCACCCTCTGTTGTGTTGAGGCTGATGCAGCGCCGCCGCGTGCTGTCCAGAACGAGCGGAGGACTGCAGAAACAGTTGAAGGACCCAGCTGTGTTCACACACACGCCGTCCACGCAGGCGTTTCCAAACTCGCACTCATCGTAATCTAGGAAACACAGACGGACACAGATGGTACACGGTGAAGAAAATGATCAGGGAGGTGGTTGAAACTGGACCGTTGTCGTAATGTGAGATGTATGTGTGAAGCACATACATCTCAGCGGGCGCCACAATCTAATGCGCAAAAAAAAAAATCTGAAAGCAATTATGTAAATGCAGTGAAAACATGCTGACTAAAGGGGACTAATCACGTTATTTGTGGTCTCGTTCAGTGAACAATCATCCTCATATGTTCCAGGGCATTAAAACAAGGAAAACGGTTTCTTACCGACACACTCCAGCCGGATGTTATCGTAGTAAAAGCCGGAGCGACAGTAGCAGGTATACGTCGAGAAGAGATTCGAACACTGTCCGTTCTTACAAATGTCAGGTCCAAACATTTCACACTCATTTGCATCTGAGGAGAAACGGAGATTTACACCTTAGAGCAACTTAAGTGCTGGAAGCAGCAAATGTCAACACCCCGGCACAAATATTGGCACCCTGCTTGAAAAGCCATTAAACTCTGTTATAAGAAGCTGTCAGGACATACTACGATTATAGTAATTAGACAGGTATGCAGGCAGGTATCCTATTAAGCCTCGGCAAGCTGCAGAGACGCCCTCGTAAAGGCGCTGAGGGATTATGGCTGTTTATCTTGCTTTAAAACCTCCGGTGCATGAAATCAAAACAGGAGCTGGTCTGTGACATTTTGTGTGAGGGGAACTCATCTATCGATAAAATAGGTTCGTCTTAATGGGACCTATGGTACCTATATATGCCCGGTCTCCCAGGCTCTGTGTAGAAGAGAGAGGCACAGGCAGCAGCCCGCTGCCATGAGGGCACAACTGGTTATAGTCATCTGCGAAATGCAAGAAGGAGCTTAATTAGTGAAAAAGACTGGTCGGCAGATGGGATGTTATGAGCAGGTACGGTAGGCAGGCTGCTGTACCTCTTCCTGGGACGGGACAGGGATGGATCTCGCAGTCGTCGCCCCAACCTGCCCCCACCGTGCAGCAGCACTCCTGCTTACTGGTGTTACGAGACAAGACGTTGTCGCAGAAGTTTGCGTCGTTCAAGTTATAGTAACACTCTTTCCTCTCCTCAACCGAAGGGGCTGCAGGACGAGCTGGAGCAGCAGGTTTGGGGTCCATATAACCTGTAGACACACAGGAAGAAACGGTTTACTCATGTTTGCTGAAGTGAAAAAGTGAAACAGCTTTGCCGGCGGCAGATTAAAGTTTAGAATGATCGCACAGGACCGGCGTCAGGTGGCCTCATCGGTTTCCGAGCAGGTCGTGCATCACACTGGCCTGCCACTGCTGAGCCTGCTCATTTGTCCAAAGGCATGGGCTCCGGCATTTCACCCTTAAGCTACCGGCTTAGCCAAATGGAAACACTGGCATGTGAGTCAACGCACCATTCGCTTTCACATGATTGATTAACGCACGTCAAAAGCAAACAGTGGAATGTGGCAAAAAAGGTACACAGAGGCATAGCTGGGGTTTAGTGCCCAGGCGGGAGAAAAAACATCCCCGCTAAGGGCGCGGCGCTCAATAATGTAAATACACCCGATGCCTGTATGCATATGCTTATCAAACTGGAAAGGTGATGGCGTTTCCATGACTCAACAGCACTTTCCTGTCATTCTGAAACGGCAGTCTATTTGTAAAGCGTGTCCACATGATGATGTTAGCGCGAGGAGCATTGTGTCTCTGGTGTTAATTGCTAGTAACTACACCTTCTCCTTGTTTGTCTTAGTGGGGAAATAGGCCGACAGTAACTAGGCCCCCAGGGAGTTTGCTTGGCTCTACTGGAGGAGTTACTCCCTCATTTGTTTAAGGGATTAGGTTCAATTTTTGTAGGGAATCCACCCAACCACAACCCGAGCCTATAAAACAAATGGAAACAGCCAGGTCAAAATATACGTGGAGTAAGTCATGTCTACCTCGTCACCCGTGTTTGGATAATGAGAGATGGCTCATTAAATCAGGGAAAACTCCATCTCCCAATGATGGGATGGAGAATTAAGTCCTGTGGGGCACAGCGAGTGCTCGTCCTGCTCTCTTACCCAGTGAGCGGCACTGGCTGGTGATGGGATCAAATTCCTCATTGTCGTTGGGGCAGATGCACAGGAAGCTGCCATCGAAGTTCTCACACAGGACCTCGCCGCACAGCGCCAAGCTCATCTCGCACTCATTCACGTCTGAGAAAGACAGGAGAGGAGAGGAGAGGAGAGGAGAGGAGAGGAGAGGAGAGGAGAGGAGAGGAGAGGAGAGGAGAGGAGAGGAGAGGAGGGGAGAGGAGGGGGGGTAAGGGCTTGAGGATCAGGCACAAACACGCTGGCATGTGCTCAGAAAGGTCACGATGAGGTCACTGCATCATGTCCTCACTGG
>NW_027614872.1:47500-123555 GCF_965212315.1 Lampetra planeri | reverse complement strand
TGAGTGAAGGTCCCTCACCGCGCGCTCTATGAGCTCGATGCAGGGCTGCAGGTCGAGCCCGAAGTCGATGAAGTTCCACTCGATGCCCTCGCGCTGGTACTGAGTGAAGGTCTGAGTGAAGGTCCCTACTGAGTGAAGGTCTCTACTGAAGGTCTCAGTGAAGGTCCCTACTGAGTGAAGGTCTCTACTGAGTGAAGGTCTCAGTGAAGGTCTCAACTGAGTGAAGGTCTCAGTGAAGGTCTCTACTGAGTGAAGGTCTCAGTGAAGGTCTCAGTGAAGGTCCCTACTGAAGGTCCCTACTGAGTGAAGGTCTCTACTCAGTGAAGGTCCATACTGAGTGAAGGTCTCAGTGAAGGTCCCTACTGAGTGAAGGCCCCTACTGAGTGAAGGCCCCTACTGAGTGAAGGTCCCTCACCGCGCGCTCTATGAGCTCGATGCAGGGCTGCAGGTCGAGTCCGAAGTCGATGAAGTTCCACTCGATGCCCTCGCGCTGGTACTGAGTGAAGGTCTCAGTGAAGGTCCCTACTGAGTGAAGGTCCCTACTGAGTGAAGGTCCCTACTGAAGGCCCCTACTGAGTGAAGGCCCGCTGATCTCACCGCGCGCTCTATGAGCTCGATGCAGGGCTGCAGGTCGAGCCCGAAGTCGATGAAGTTCCACTCGATGCCCTCGCGCTGGTACTGAGTGAAGGTCTCAGTGAAGGTCCCTACTGAGTGAAGGCCCCTACTGAGTGAAGGCCCCTACTGAGTGAAGGCCCGCTGATCTCACCGCGCGCTCTATGAGCTCGATGCAGGGCTGCAGGTCGAGCCCGAAGTCGATGAAGTTCCACTCGATGCCCTCGCGCTGGTACTCCTCTTGCTCCAGGATGAACATGGTGTGGTTGAACAGCTGCTGCAGCTTCTCGTTCGTGTAGTTGATGCACAGCTGCTCGAACGAGTTCAGCTGTGGCCGGAGCCGTCGGCGGGTTGGGGGGTGGGTTGGGGGGTGGGTTGGGGGGTGGGTTGGGGGGGGGGCAAGGGTTCACAGTGGGGGGAGGGAAGGACGGGACGTGCCCAGGTGAACACGCGCGCAGGTGAACGCGCACGGGAGAGCGGGTACACGCCGTCAGCGGAGTGTGCACCGTCATCATCATCATCATCATTGTCGTCATCGTCGTCATCATCGTCGTCATCATCGTCGTCATCATCATCGTCATCATCATCGTCGTCATCATCGTCGTCATCATCATCATCATCATCATTGTCGTCATCGTCGTCATCATCGTCATCATCGTCGTCATCATCATCGTCGTCATCATCGTCGTCGTCATCGTCATCATCATCGTCGTCAATGTCACCATGGCCATCATCGTCGTCATCATCGTCGTCATCGTCATCATCATCGTCGTCAATGTCACCATGGCCATCATCGTCATCATCATCGTCGTCATCGCCATCATCGTCGTCGTCGTCAACGTCATCATCATCATCGTCGTCATCATCGTCATCACCATCATCGTCGTCATCATCATCATCATCGTCGTCAACGTCACCATCGTCATCACCATCATCGTCGTCATCATCACCACCATCATCGTCAACGTCACCATGGCCATCATCATCGTCACCATCATCATAGAGGTGCAGGGCCGCTGGGTGAGTTTACAAAGACCCCCCCCCCCCCACGCCATGACCACCACCACCATCGGACTTCACGTTGCTACGAAGATCGAAAGTCGAACCTCGAAGATCTCGAAGCCGGCGATGTCGAGGATGCCGATGAAGGAGGCGCCCTGCCGGTGCGTCTTGTCCAGAGTTTTGTTGACGCGGAAGACGAGCCAGCGGAACAGGCGGTCGTACAGCGCCTTGGCCAGCGCCTCCACCGCAAAGTCGGCCTGCAGGAGGAGGGCCATGAGGATACAGTGAGTGGGTGGGTGGGTGAGTGGGTGGGTGGGTGAGTGTGTGGGTGGGTGAGTGGGTGCGTGGATGGGTAGGCAAGTGGGTGGGTGAGTGGGTGCGTGGGTGAGTGGGTGATTGATTGACTGAGTGGGTGGGTGGGTGGGTGAGTGAGTGAGTGAGTGGGTGGGTGAGTGGGTGGGTGAGTGAGTGAGTGGGTTGGTGGGTGAGTAGGCAAGTGGATGAGTGGGTGGGTGAGTGGATGATTGGGTGGGTGAGTGGGTGAGTGGGTGGGTGGGTGGGTGGGTGGGTGAGTGGGTGGGTGGGTGAGTGGGTGGGTGGGTGGGTGAGTGGGTTGGTGGGTGGGTGGGTGAGTGGGTGGGTGAGTAGGTGAGTGGGTGGGTGAGTGAGTGGGTGGGTGGGTGCGTGGATGGGTAGGCAAGTGGATGAGTGGGTGGGTGAGTGACTGAATGAGTGGGTGGGTGGATGGGTAGGCAAGTGGATTAGTGGGTGGGTGAGTGAGTGAGTGAGTGGGTGGGTGAATGGGTGAGTGAGTGAGTGGGTGGGTGGGTGGATGGGTAGGCAAGTGGATGAGTGGGTGGGTGAGTGAGTGGGTGGATGGGTAGGCAAGTGGGTGAGTGGGTGGGTGAGTGACTGAGTGAGTGGGTGGGTGGGTGGGTAGGCAAGTGCGTGAGTGGGTGGGTGAGTGGGTGGGTGGGTGAGCGGGTGGGTGAGTGGGTGGGTGGGTGAGTGGGTGGGTGGGTCAGTGGGTGGGTGAGTGGGTGCGTGGATGGGTAGGCAAGTGGATTAGTGGGTGGGTGAGTGAGTGAGTGGGTGGGTGAGTGAGTGGGTGAGTGGGTGAGTGGGTGAGTGAGTGAGTGGGTGGGTGGGTAGGCAAGTGGGTGAGTGGGTAGGTGAGTGACTGAGTGGGTGGGTGGATGGGTAGGCAAGTGGGTGAGTGGGTGGGTGAGTGGGTGGGTGGGTGGGTGAGTGGGTGGGTGGGTGAGTGGGTGGGTGAGTGGGTGCGTGGATGGGTCGGCAAGTGGATTAGTGGGTGGGTGAGTGAGTGGGTGGGTGAGTGAGTGGGTGAGTGGGTGAGTGGGTGAGTGGGTGAGTGGGTGGATGGGTAGGCAAGTGGGTGAGTGGGTGGGTGAGTGGGTAAGTGAATGAGCGAGTGAGCGGGCGGATGAGCGGGCGGGCGAGCGGGTGAGCAGCTGGGTAGGCGAGCTGAGTGAGTGAGTGGGTGCGTGGGCTGGGTAGAGTTGGTAAGTGAGTGACTGAGCGAGTGAGCGGGGTGAGCGAGCGAGCGAACGGGCGAGCGAGCGAGCGAGCGGACGAGCACCTGCTCCTTGGTCTGCGCCCGCTGCACGACGTCGCGTCCGACCTTGATTCGCGGCGTGAGGATGGCGCGCGTGAACTCCGTCACGGGCATGCCCAGCAGGTGGCTCACCTTCTGGGCGGCTGGAGCAGCGATGTGGGGGGGCACAGGACACGCCGTGCGGTCAAACACCGCCGCCGCCACCCTCCCCGCCGCCCTCACCCACCGCCACGGCCTTCTCTACGAAACTCTGAACGATTCCCGTGACCTCTAACAGTTTCTGTGACTTCCCTTGTGACCTTTCTACGACCTCTGTGACCTCTCTATGATCTCCGTGATCTGTTTACGATGTCCGTGACCTCTCTATGATCTCCGTGATCTGTTTACGATGTCCGTGACCTCTCTATGACCTCCCCGTGACCTTTCTACGATCTTTGTGACCTCTCTATTATCCCCGTGATCTGTTTACGATGTCCGTGACCTCTCTATGATCTCCGTGACCTTTGAGCAATCCGTCATCCCCCCTTGATCTCTCAACGATGCGTGACCTCCCCGTGACCCGTCCCTCATCTCTATGACCTCCCCGTGACCTCTCTACGATCGCCGTGATCTTCCCAGAATCCCTCCGAATTTCTCGTGATCTCTGAGTGATCACTGCGACCTCCGAGTTTCCTGCGTGGCCTCACCGTGACCCCGCACTACGAACGTGACCTCTACGTGATTTTTGTTTTTAACAATCCACGTGAGCTGACTTTGACCCCTCACAATGCCCGCGACCTGTCCGTGACCCCCAGCAATCACCGTTACACTTCCGAATCACCGCCGCTATCCTTCCTACGTCCCCCCACTCCGTGACCTCTCCGTGAGTGACCCCCTGCGTGCCCCCCCCCCCTCCCCCCGTTAGTGAGGGTACCCGTGTTGTCAGGCATCGAGGCCTGGTCCGTGTTCCTCTCCTTCTTGAACTCGATGTTGCCGAACTGGAGCACGGCCGACACCACTTTGAAGATGGCTGCACGGCACGGAGAGACAGAGCGGGAAACGCGCTGGTCACCACCTGCCGTTGTGGAGTGACTCAGGTGGGTGGATGGGTAGATGGGTGGGTGGATGGGTGGATGCGTAGATGGGTGGGTGGATGGGTGGATGGGTAGATGGGTGGATGGGTAGATGGGTAGATGGGTGGGTGGATGGGTAGATGGGTGGATGGGTGGGTGGATGGGTAGATGGGTGGGTGGATGGGTAGATGGGTAGATGGGTGGGTGGATGGGTAGATGGGTAGATGGGTGGGTGGATGGGTGGATGGGTGGATGGGTGGGTGGATGGGTGGATGGGTAGATGGGTAGATGGTTGGGTGGATGGGTAGATGGGTAGATGGGTAGATGGGTAGATGGTTGGGTGGATGGGTAGATGGGTGGATGGGTGGGTGGATGGGTAGATGGGTAGATGGGTAGATGGGTAGATGGGTAGATGGGTGGGTGGATGGGTGGATGGGTAGATGGGTAGATGGTTGGGTGGATGGGTAGATGGGTAGATGGGTAGATGGGTAGATGGGTGGGTGGATGGGTAGATGGGTGGATGGGTGGGTGGATGGGTAGATGGGTAGATGGGTGGGTGGATGGGTAGATGGGTGGGTGGATGGGTAGATGGGTGGGTGGATGGGTAGATGGGTAGATGGGTGGGTGGATGGTAGGATGGGTAGATGGGTAGATGGGTAGATGGGTAGATGGGTGGGTGGATGGGTAGATGGGTAGATGGGTAGATGGGTGGGTGGATGGGTAGATGGGTAGATGGGTAGATGGGTAGATGGGTGGGTGGATGGGTAGATGGGTGGATGGGTGGGTGGATGGGTAGATGGGTAGATGGGTGGGTGGATGGGTAGATGGGTAGATGGGTGGGTGGATGGGTGGATGGGTAGATGGGTAGATGGGTGGGTGGATGGGTAGATGGGTGGATGGGTGGGTGGATGGGTAGATGGGTAGATGGGTGGGTGGATGGGTAGATGGGTGGGTGGATGGGTAGATGGGTGGGTGGATGGGTAGATGGGTAGATGGGTGGGTGGATGGTAGGATGGGTAGATGGGTAGATGGGTAGATGGGTAGATGGGTGGGTGGATGGGTAGATGGGTAGATGGGTAGATGGGTGGGTGGATGGGTAGATGGGTAGATGGGTAGATGGGTGGGTGGATGGGTAGATGGGTAGATGGGTAGATGGGTGGGTGGATGGGTAGATGGGTAGATGGGTGGGTGGATGGGTAGATGGGTAGATGGGTAGATGGGTGGGTGGATGGGTAGATGGGTGGATGGGTGGGTGGATGGGTAGATGGGTAGATGGGTAGATGGGTAGATGGGTGGGTGGATGGGTAGATGGGTGGATGGGTGGGTGGATGGGTAGATGGGTAGATGGGTGGGTGGATGGGTAGATGGGTGGGTGGATGGGTAGATGGGTGGGTGGATGGGTAGATGGGTGGGTGGATGGGTAGATGGGTAGATGGGTGGGTGGATGGGTGGATGGGTAGATGGGTAGATGGGTGGGTGGATGGGTAGATGGGTAGATGGGTAGATGGGTAGATGGGTGGGTGGATGGGTAGATGGGTGGATGGGTGGGTGGATGGGTAGATGGGTAGATGGGTGGGTGGATGGGTAGATGGGTGGGTGGATGGGTAGATGGGTGGGTGGATGGGTGGGTGGATGGGTAGATGGGTAGATGGGTGGGTGGATGGGTAGATGGGTGGGTAGATGGGTAGATGGGTGGGTGGATGGTAGGATGGGTAGATGGTTGGGTGGATGGGTAGATGGGTAGATGGGTAGATGGGTGGGTGGATGGTAGGATGGGTAGATGGGTAGATGGGTGGGTGGATGGGTAGATGGGTAGATGGGTGGGTGGATGGTAGGATGGGTAGATGGGTAGATGGGTAGATGGGTGGGTGGATGGGTAGATGGGTAGATGGGTAGATGGGTGGGTGGATGGGTAGATGGGTAGATGGGTGGGTGGATGGTAGGATGGGTAGATGGGTAGATGGGTAGATGGGTGGGTGGATGGGTAGATGGGTAGATGGGTAGATGGGTGGGTGGATGGGTAGATGGGTAGATGGGTGGGTGGATGGGTAGATGGGTGGGTGGATGGGTAGATGGGTAGATGGGTGGGTGGATGGGTAGATGGGTGGGTGGATGGGTAGATGGGTGGGTGGATGGGTAGATGGGTAGATGGGTGGGTGGATGGTAGGATGGGTAGATGGGTAGATGGGTGGGTAGATGGGTGGGTAGATGGGTGGGTGGATGGGTAGATGGGTAGATGGGTAGATGGGTGGGTGGATGGGTAGATGGGTAGATGGGTGGGTGGATGGGTAGATGGGTGGGTGGATGGGTAGATGCGTAGATGGGTAGATGGGTGGGTGGATGGGTAGATGGGTGGGTGGATGGGTAGATGGGTGGGTGGATGGGTAGATGGGTGGGTGGATGGGTAGATGGGTAGATGGTTGGGTGGATGGGTAGATGGGTAGATGGGTGGGTGGATGGGTAGATGGGTAGATGGGTGGGTGGATGGGTGGATGGGTAGATGGGTGGGTGGATGGGTAGATGGGTGGGTGGATGGGTAGATGGGTAGATGGGTGGGTGGATGGGTAGATGGGTGGGTGGATGGGTAGATGGGTAGATGGGTGGGTGGATGGGTAGATGGGTGGGTGGATGGGTAGATGGGTAGATGGGTGGGTGGATGGGCAGATGGGTGGGTGGATGGGTAGATGGGTGGGTGGATGGGTAGATGGGTGGGTGGATGGGTAGATGGGTAGATGGGTGGGTGGATGGGTAGATGGGTGGGTGGATGGGTAGATGGGTGGGTGGATGGGCAGATGGGTGGGTGGATGGGTAGATGGGTGGGTGGATGGGTAGATGGGTGGGTGGATGGGTAGATGGGTGGGTGGATGGGCAGATGGGTGGGTGGATGGGTAGATGGGTGGGTGGATGGGTAGATGGGTAGATGGGTGGGTGGATGGGCAGATGGGTGGGTGGATGGGTAGATGGGTAGATGGGTGGGTGGATGGGCAGATGGGTGGGTGGATGGGTAGATGGGTGGGTGGATGGGTAGATGGGTAGATGGGTGGGTGGATGGGTAGATGGGTAGATGGGTGGGTGGATGGGTAGATGGGTGGGTGGATGGGTGGGTAGATGCGTGGGCACATAGATGGGTGGATATTTGGGTAGATGGGTGGGTGGGCAGGTGGATGGGTGGGTGGGCAGGTGGATGGGTGGGTGGGTGGCTATCGGGGTACAGAGATGGGTGGGTGAGTGTTTAGGTGGGTGGGTGGATTGGGGCAGTTGTGAGGGTATAGAGGTGGGTTGGTGGGTGGGTTGGTGGGTGGAGATGTAACTGGGTGACCCAGGTTACGCTTGCACACGATACTATATATCCTGCTCCATTGAGTTCACACCTGCTGAAAAAATGTTCTTGCTGTGGATTTCACACCTGATGATGATTGCTTGTGTTGCAGTCGAAACGTCGTGAGAAATTTTTACTGTTTCATATTTTTATAATTTTATTATTTCCCTTATACGTGACTTTACCGAAAGAACCAAGAAGATGAATCCCTGCAGTCACGGAAGCTTTAAATCGAAAGGTGTGGTATAATCTTGATTTGAAGCTTTCGTGACTGCAGGAATCCATACGCCTTGGTTCTTTCGGTTAAGTCACGTAGGTAGAAAAATAAAATAAAACCAAAATAATTGTATTTTAAAAATGAAATAAATAAATAAAAAATTCCTATAAAATACAACGAAAATTATTTGATTTCAAAAATTAAATAAAACAAAAAAATGTATTTTTAAGATAAAATACAACAAAAACTAATTCATTTTAAAAATGAAATAAACACAAAATATTTTTTATTAAAAAAATGAAATAAAACAAAAAAAATTATTTTAAAGATACATTTTTTTAAAAATAAAATTAAACAAAAATAATTGTATTTTATGTTTCTACCTACGTGACTCTACCGAAAGAATTAAGAATATGAATCCCTGCAGTCACGAAAGCTTTAAATCCAAACAAAGTTCAAGTTTAGTTTGAGTGTGGTGCAAGGTGCCCGATGCGATGGACCCACAGCTGAGGTCCTCCTGGCTGATGCCCATGATGGACATGGCATCCACGGTCTCAATGAGCATCTCCTGGTCCGACTGGCCAGGCACGGGCACGTAGCCGAAGGACATGAAGTGATACTTGTTGAACTCCTCCAGCAAGAACTCCTCTGCTCGCACGCACGCAGACACACACACACAGGCACACACGCACACGCGCGCGCAAGCACGCACACACACACACAGACACACGCACACAGGCACACACACGCACGCACACAGACACACACGCAGACACACACAGAGACACACGCACGCACACACACAGACACACACACAGGCATGCACGCACGCACGCTCGCACGCGCACGCAGACACGCAGAGACACGCAGAGACACACACGCACACAGAGACACACGCACAGATGCACACGCACGCAGACACACACACAGAGACACACGCAAACACACACACACGCACGTACGCACACACACACACGCACGCACACAGACACACACACACACGCACGCACGCACACACACACACATGCACGCAGACACACACACAGACACACACACGCGCACACACACGCACGCACGCAGACACACACACAGACACACACGCACACAGGCACACATACACACACACACACAGACACACACGCACACAGGCACACATACACGCACGCACGCAGCCACACACGCACGCACAGACACACACACACACACAGACTCACACAGGCACACACGCACGCACACGCACGCACGCACACACACACGCACGCACACACACGCGCCAGTGATTACAACCAGCTTCATCAGGCGACGGCCAGATTTGGATTGTAAATGTTGTGGCTTGCCTCTCCAACACACTGGTGTGCTGTACTAGTATACTACACTATACACTACACTACTATACACTACTATACACTACACTATACACTACTATACACTACACTACTATACACTACTATACACTACTATACACTACACTATACACTATACTATACACTATACTATACACTATACTACACACTACACTATACACTACACTATATACTACACTATACACTACACTATACACTAGTGCTGTACTAGTATACTACACTATACACTACACTATACACTAGTGCTGTACTAGTATACTACACTATACACTACACTATACACTACACTATACACTAGTGCTGTACTAGTATACTACACTATACACTACACTATACACTAGTGCTGTACTAGTATACTACACTATACACTACACTATACACTACACTATATACTAGTGCTGTACTAGTATACTACACTATACACTACACTATACACTAGTGCTGTACTAGTGTACTACACTATACACTACACTATACACTACACTACTATACACTACACTATACACTATACTATACACTACACTACTATACACTACTATACACTACTATACACTACACTATACATCTTCTTGGTTCTTTCGGTAAAGTCACGTAGAAGGGAAGTAATAAAATAATAAAAATAAAACATAATAAAACAATTCTCACGACGTTTCGGCCACAACGCAAGCAGCCGTCCTCAGGCGAAGAATGAGAACATTATCAAGCTAGGAGCTTATATAGGTGTAGCGAGGAGGAGCGCCTTAACAAAAGAATGTGCATATGAAGAGGAATTTAGCATACCAATGGGCAATGCGTAGGGGGTGGGCGGAGGGGTTTCAAAGTCCCATTATGCCCATGCATTATGCAGGATCAACAGCACCACGGGGGGGCGCAAGGAACAGCGTTAATAAAGGAAAAGAATGTTAATGATATGTAGCTGCATTTACCAAACAACCACGTAGAAAACCGAAGTGAAAACTACATAAAAAACTAAAATATAAACTGATACTTACTATACTCTACAATAAGCTGAGTTACTAACAACAAATAATAAAATTACAATTCTACATCGTAAGAAGTATATAATATACTTCCATCTAAACTTTATTCTCTTAGCATATACAGTACTATATACTGCCATAGATAAACCCAACATTAAATTATATACTGTATTGCTGTAAACCACCCTATACT
Organism: Lampetra planeri; assembly: GCF_965212315.1. Classification (NCBI taxonomy): domain Eukaryota; kingdom Metazoa; phylum Chordata; class Hyperoartia; order Petromyzontiformes; family Petromyzontidae; genus Lampetra; species Lampetra planeri. Next base: position 113,240 of record NW_027614872.1, on the reverse strand, counting down.
TTATACATTTTAATATAACACTATGTATTATTCAACTCACCCTAATGTGTATCGAAATGGTTTATTACGTCCTTCCAATGATTGCTAAGCCTGAATCCATCTTCTCGGTTAAAATTGTCTCTGTGTTTGTATATGTGGATCGCCTCATGAACGAATCTCTCATGATAGCCAGATGGCTTGCAGAGAACCTCCGTCTTGGAGAAGTCAATGTCATGTGAGCCCACTGAGTTGTAACAGTGGTCTGCCACGGCTGAGGTGTTTGTCCTACCGTGTTTTAGATCAGCTTTATGTTCACGAATGCGGTCTGAGACGTGTCGTTTGGTTTCCCCAATGTAACTGCTACCACAGAGGCAACTTAGTTTGTAGACGCCAGGGTACTGTATGTCTGGAATCACATCTTTTACAGATGGTACCAGATCACGGATTTTATGTACTGTGTTGAATCGGACCTGGATCTTGTGTTTAATCAGGATTTTGGAGATCTTTTTTGTGATCCCAGCAATGTAGGGTAAGGTGATGGTCTTGAAAGGCTCCTCAACAGGATCTTTCTTGATGGTTGGAGTGATGGCTTTGCGGATTGTGTAGTCGGAGTAACCATTAGCATTGAGAGCTTGGCGTACGTGTTTGAGTTCACTGGAAATGTGTTCATGGTCGGAGATGCATTGGGCTCTATGATATAGAGTCTTGATGAGGGAATTCTTCTGGGATGGATGGTGGTGGGAATCCGGTTTTAGATAAGCATCCGTGTGGGTGGCTTTCCTGTAGACAGAGTGGCTCATTGAACCATCAGGTCTCCTTTTGATTAGGACATCCAAAAAGGGTAGCTTGCCATCATTTTCGACTTCCATGGTGAATCTGATGGCTGGGTGTATGGAATTGATGTGGTCGAGAAATTGGTCTAGAGCAGGCCGGCCATGTGGCCAGATGACAAAAGTGTCGTCTACGTACCTCTTCCATAACACTATACACTACACTACTATACACTACACTATACACTACACTATACACTACACTACTATACACTACACTACACTACTATACACTACACTATACACTACACTATACACTACTATACACTACACTATACACTACACTATACACTACACTACTATACACTACACTACACTACTATACACTACACTATACACTACACTACTATACACTACTATACACTACACTATACACTACACTACTATACACTACACTACTATACACTACTATACACTACACTACTATACACTACACTATACACTACACTATATACTACACTATACACTACACTATACACTAGTGCTGTACTAGTATACTACACTATACACTACACCATACACTAGTGCTGTACTAGTATACTGCACTATACACTACACTATACACTACACTATACACTAGTGCTGTACTAGTATACTACACTATACACTACACTATACACTAGTGCTGTACTAGTATACTACACTATACACTACACTATACACTACACTACTATACAATACACTATACACTACACTATACACTACACTATTCACTACACTACTATACACTACACTATACACTACACTACACTACTATACAATACACTATACACTACACTATTCACTACACTACTATACATTACTATACAATACACTATACACGACACTACTATACACTACTACACACTACACTACTACACACTACACTACACACTACACTATACACTACACTATACACTACACTACACACTAGTGCTGTACTAGTGACGAATTGGCAAGTTCTGTTTACGTGACAACCCTCACTAGTTGGCTGTGTCGGGTGGTGACGGGTTTCACGACACATTCACATATCCACGCGATCTAACCCGCCAAAACAAGTAAACCCGTAAAAACAAAGTTTTTCACTCTAAATCCTTTATATGCGTGGCGGCTAGAGTCCTCTCGTCCTCTGGCTTGAGATGGCTGCCACCTATGGGTCAGATGATTGTCTGCCACCATTAAGCAATTGGTAATTCAATATTTAATTTGTTTTCCCTAAAAAGTGTAAAATTTTGGAATTTTCTTTTTCACGAACATTCAATGTCACGCACAACGAGTCTGTGTGGAAAATGCCAGCTCGATTGCATCACGGGAAGCGGGTTAAAAAACGACCGAAAGATTTGCACGGTCCTAAGCGAGCAAGCAAGCGAACTTAATATAAAGGATTTAAAAAAATCCCTCTATTCTGGATAATATTGTTCGCAAAAGTCTACGACTACTACTACTACGACTACTACTACTACGACTACTACGACTACTACTACTACGTGTTAAATTGACGGTGACAACCCTCGGATTCTTACCCTTCTGCTTATCGTTGGCGCCGGCGACGAGGTAGTAGAAGATGTGGAAGCTCCGTTCGTCCCTCGCTTGACGCACCGCGCGAGATTTCTCCAGGAGGTCTGAGAGCGCCGTCAAGGAGTTGTGTCCGCCGTTATTGTTGTTGTTGTTTGTCGTTTGTTGTTGTTGTTTACTCGAAGCGAACTCACAGCTTGAAGACGAGGGCCCGCGAGAAACGAGACTTTTGTGTCGAGCGGATTTTTTTTTTCTCGTTATTGGGTCGATTTAGGTCAGCGGCAAGTGCAGAGCAACGAGATCGCATTGAACTAACTCTGTTTGTTGTTGTTGTTGTCGTTTGTTGTTGTTGTTGTTGTTTACTCGAAGCGAGCTCACAGCGCCGTGCCCACGAGAAATGAGACTTTTGTGTCGAGCGGATTTTTATTTTCTTATCATTGGGCCGATTTAGGTCAGCGGCAAGTGCAGAGCAACGAGATCGCATTGAACTCACTCTGTTTGTTGTTGTTGTTGTTCTTGGTTTTTTCGGTAAAGTCACGTAGAAGGGAAGTAATAAAACAATAAAAATAAAACATAATAAAATAATAATAAAATAATTCTCTTCACCTGAAGACGGCTGATTGCGTTGTAGCCGAAACGTCGTGAGAATTATTTTATTATGTTTTATTTTTATTATTTTGTTACTTCCCTTCTACGTGACTTTACCGAAAAAAACAAGAAGATGAATCCCTGCAGTCACGAAAGCTTTAAATCGAAAAGTTGTCGTTGTTGTTGTCTACTCAAATCTTGTAACTCAATTTTAACCCACTTCCCAATGAGCTACCGACTGTAAGCTTGGTATGCTTGTGTCATACCGATGATAATACTATATTCTATCATAAAAAATAAAATATATTCTTAATTTAGGAGCTTTCGTGACTGCAGGAATTATTCTTTGGTTCTTTTCGGTTAAGTCACGTCTAAAAATAAAATAATAAAATTAAAATAACATATTACATGTTATTTTAATTTTATTATTTTATTTTTAGACGTGACTTAACCGAAAAGAACCAAATAATATATATATTTTTAAACATTCTTTTTGAGATGTTACGTTTCGGCATGGGTCTAATCGTCCACGATCAACTGACGTTGGCTGTAATTGGCCACGGTCCCTTACGTGATGGCAAGCTTCGGGGGAAACTTAAAATCTAAATTTGAAACCGAATTTCCTGCCATTTCTTGCGTAAAATATTTAAAAACTCACCAACACACGGGATGGACTTTTTATTTATTTTTCACAACAATGTCTAATAGTGTATTGTATTACATTGCTCTGTTTGAAATGTTTTAGCTTTTCTTGTGTCATTGTATGTAATGGCAGAGATTATGGATTCTAATAAAGTACAACCATAACCACAATAATATAAACATACATCTATTTTATAGCAATATATTGGGGGGATATTTTGAGCATCTACCCCCCCCGCCCCAAACCCTCTACCATGGTGAACACATTGTCAGCCAGATCACCGATTCTGGTCTTCTGCCTAGCACACGCACACAAAGATCCCCCGTGTAGCCTTAACAGACTGTAGGGGCAAGTGCTGTTAGCGAGCACCTATGAAGGCCGGAACGGCACATGAGGGGGTGGGTGGCCAGCACCACGCCCGACCGCCTTTGTCTCCCCAGTGGCGATGTTTACACACCGCACCAGGTACTCATTTCAGGCTGAGTCGACCTAGGGGAGGCCCAGGACCCGTTCAAATAATCGTCACTGGGTGTTGGCCGTGAGCGGGAATCGAACCCGGGTTGATGGGTTCATAGCGCAGCGTAGCGCTAACCACTACACCACCGCTCCTTCCACAACACGCACAGACACACGCTCCCACACTCACACGCACACACACAAACATACACACAGACACACACACACAAACATACACACACACACACAGACACACAGACAGACACACACCCACAAAGACACACACACACAGACACACACATATACACACACACACACATACACACACAGACACACACACAGACATACACACCCCCACACACATACACACAGACACACAGACATACACACAGACACACACCCACAAAGCCACACACACTGTTCATCTCCTAGCTTCAACGCACGACTTGTCGGGACTGAGTCTTTGAACAGCAGTGAACCAATGATCGTGCCAATTAGATGTTCTCACGTCCGATATGGCTGTTGTTCACGATGTCACCCAATTATTTTCTAATTTATAAAAAAAGCCCCAACCACCACGCGCACAAACATAGCGGACATCGGCGAAAAGGAGCTTCACAGCTAATCGGATTTCTCCGCGACGAGTAAAGATTCTTGTTCTTGGTTCTGTCGGTAAAGTCGCGTAAATAGAAAACAAAAAAATCAACCAAATTTTTTTAAAATGAAATAAAAAATGCAAAATTTAACTAAAAAAATTAAATTTCGATTTAAAGCTTTCGTGACTGCAGGGATTCATCTTCTTGGTTCTTTCGGTAAAGTCACGTAGAAGGGAAATAATAAAATAATAAAAATAAAACATAATAAAATTATTCTCACGACGTTTCGGCCACAACGCAAGCAGCCGTCCGCAGGTGGAGAACAGGTCCGTCAAGTAGACAGAGTCTGAATGGCACGCTCCAAATAGTCGCTCCAAGCCTGGAGCGTGCCATTCAGACTCTGACTACTTGACGGACCTGTTGTCCACCTGAGGACGGCTGCTTGCGTTGTGGCCGAAACGTCGTGAGAATTATTTTATTATATTTCGATGTAAAGCTTTCGTGACTACAGGGATTCATCTTCTTGGTCCTTTCGGTAAAGTTACGTAGAAGGGAAGTAATAAAATAATAAAACATTATAAAATAAATTAATTCTCACGACGTTTCGGCCACAACGCAAGCAGCCGTCTTCAGGTGAGCAGCCGTCTTCAGGTGAAGACGGCTGCTTGCGTTGTGGCCGAAACGTCGTGAGAATTATTTTATTATGTTTTATTTTTATTATTTTATTTTATTATGTTTTATTTTTATTATTTTATTATTTCTTCCCTTCTACGTGATGACTTTACCGAAAGAACCAAGAAGAACAAAATAAATTGCTCAAAAAATAGCATTCTGCCGCGGCGATTGAAACGAGGCTTGGTTTTGAGAGGATACAGGTTTCGATATTTGCGCCCACGATGTATCCCGTCACGTCAAAGTTGATCTTGATGAACTTGCCCTGGTGGTGGAGGGGTCGGGGGGCACGTGGGTGAGAATATTCAACATTTAAACCCCCCTCCTCCCTCCCGCACGCGCGCACACACACACAACAACAACAACAACAATGTTTACGTGTTTCTTGATTTTTGTGACAATTATTATTATCATCATTATTATTAATTCACGGGATGGAGAAACGTGTTTAGCTGCTGCCGAGGAAGGAGGGACGGGAGTGGGGGGGGAGGTAAATTAAAGAAAATCACGCACACACGCACGTACACACACACACACGCACACACACACACGCACGTACACACACACACACACGCACGTACACACACACACACACGCACGTACACACACACACACACGCACGTACACACACACACACACGCACGTACACACACACACACACGCACGTACACACACACACACGCACACACACACACGCACGCACGTACACACACACACACACGCACGCACACACGCACACACGCACGTACACACACACACACGCACACACACACACACACACGCACGCACGTACACACGCACGCACGTACACACACACACACACGCACACACGCACGCACACACGCACGTACACACACACACACGCACACACACACACACACGCACGCACGTACACACACACGCACGTACACACACGCACGTACACACACACACATGCACACACACGCACGCACGTACACACACACACACACGCACGTACACACACACACGTACACACACACGCACACACACACGCACACACACACGCACGTACACACACACACGCACGCACGTACACACACACACACACGCACGTACACACACACGCACGTACACACACACACACACGCACGTACACACACACGCACACACACGCACGTACACACACACACACGCACACACACGCACACACACACACGCACGCACGTACACACACACACGTACACACACATACGTACACACACACACGCACGTACACACACACACACACGCACGTACACACACACGCACGTACACACACACACACACGCACGTACACACACACACACACGCACGTACACACACACGCACGTACACACACACACACACACACACGCACGTACACACGCACACACACGCACGTACACACACACACGTACACACACACGCACACACACGCACGCACACACACGCACGTACACACACACACGTACACACACACACACGCACACACACGCACGTACACACACGCACGGACACACACACACGTACACACACACACACGCACACACACGCACGCACACACACGCACGTACACACACACACGTACACACACACACACGCACACACACGCACGCACACACACGCACGTACACACACACACGTACACACACACACACGCACACACACACACGCACACACACGCACGCACACACACGCACGTACACACACACACGTACACACACACACACGCACGTACACACACACACGTACACACACACACGTACACACACACACACGTACACACACACACACACGCACGTACACACACACACACGCACGTACACACACACGCACGTACACACACACACACACGCACGTACACACACACACACACGCACGCACGTACACACACACACACGCACACACACGCACACACACACACGCACGTACACACACACACGTACACACACACACACGCACGTACACACACACACACACGCACGTACACACACACACACACGCACGCACGTACACACACACACACGCACACACACGCACACACACACACGCACGTACACACACACACGTACACACACACACACGCACACACACGCACGTACACACACGCACGTACACACACACACACGCACACACACGCACGTACACACACACACGGTTGTACACACACACGCACACACACGCACGTACACACACACACGTACACACACACGCACGTACACACACACGGTCGTACACACACACACACGTACACACACACACACGTACACACACACGTACACACGTACACACACACACACGTACACACACACGTACACACACACACACGCACGCACGGTCGTACACACACACGCACGTACACACACACACACGCACGTACACACACACACACGTACACACACGCACGGTCGTACACACACGCACGTACACACACACACACACGCACGTACACACACACACACGCACGTACACACACACACGTACACACACACACGTACACACACATACGTACACACACGCACGTACACACACACACGTACACACACACACGTACACACACACACGCACGTACACACACACGCACACACACGCACGTACACACACACGCACGGTTGTACACACACACGCACACGCACGGCCGTACACACACACGCACGTACACACACACGGTCGTACACACACCCACACACACACACGTACACACACACACGTACACACACACGCACGCACGGTCGTACACACACACGCACGCACGGTCGTACACACACACGCACGTACACACACACACACGCACGTACACACACACACACGTACACACACGCACGGTCGTACACACACACGTACACACACACACACGCACGCACACACACACACACACGGTCGTACACACACACACGTACACACACACACACGTACACACACACACGCACGTACACACACACACGTACACACACACACACACACGCACGGTCGTACACACACACGCACGGTCGCACGCATAAAGCTACGGGTGGCGTTTGGAGTTCGTCGATTGTAAGAAAAGTTGTAGCCTGCCACGGGTGACATCAGCGTCAGGAGCTATCTGAGCTCCACCCTGCCACGGTGACGTCAGCGTCAGGAGCTATCTGAGCTCCACCCTGCCACGGTGACGTCAGCGGCACGGTGGAGACATCTGAGCTCCACCCTGCCACGGGTGACGTCAGTGGCAGGGGGAGACATCTCAACCTGCCACGGGTGACATCAGCGTCAGGAGCTATCTGAGCTCCACCCTGCCACGGGTGACATCAGCGTCAGGAGCTATCTGAGCTCCACCCTGCCACGGTTGACATCAGCGTCAGGAGCTATCTGAGCTCCACCCTGCCACGAGTGACATCAGCATCAGGAGATATCTGAGCTCCACCCTGCCACGAGTGACATCAGCGTCAGGAGCTATCTGAGCTCCACCCTGCCACGGGTGACATCAGCGTCAGGAGCTATCTGAGCTCCACCCTGCCACGGGTGACGTCAGCGTCAGGAGCTATCTGAGCTCCACCCTGCCACGGGTGACATCAGCGGCAGGAGCTATCTGAGCTCCACCCTGCCACGAGTGACATCAGCGTCAGGAGCTATCTGAGCTCCACCCTGCCACGGTGACATCAGCGTCAGGAGCTATCTGAGCTCCACCCTGCCACGGGTGACATCAGCGTCAGGAGCTATCTGAGCTCCACCCTGCCACGGTGACATCAGCGTCAGGAGCTATCTGAGCTCCACCCTGCCACGGTGACATCAGCGTCAGGAGCTATCTGAGCTCCACCCTGCCACGGTGACATCAGCGTCAGGAGCTATCTGAGCTCCACCCTGCCACGGTGACATCAGCGTCAGGAGCTATCTGAGCTCCACCCTGCCACGGTTGACATCAGCATCAGGAGCTATCTGAGCTCCACCCTGCCACGGTTGACATCAGCGTCAGGAGCTATCTGAGCTCCACCCTGCCACGAGTGACATCAGCATCAGGAGATATCTGAGCTCCACCCTGCCACGGGTGACATCAGCATCAGGAGCTATCTGAGCTCCACCCTGCCACGGTGACGTCAGCGGCAGGAGCTATCTGAGCTCCACCCTGCCACGGTTGACATCAGCGGCACGGTGGAGACATCTGAGCTCCACCCTGCCACGGTTGACATCAGCGGCACGGTGGAGACATCTGAGCTCCACCCTGCCACGGTGACGTCAGCGGCAGGGGGAGACATCTCAGCCTGCCACGGTTGACATCAGCGGCAGGAGCTATCTGAGCTGGTGGCAGCATTGGCGCAGGGCACGACGCTTCACCACCGCTCGATTTCACGCCACGATGACGTGGCGTGTAGAAGCGCGTCGCTCTCCACTGCGTTCGCCTGCAATCAGCTGTATCGCCGTGTAGCTGCGAGGGTTTGTTTAGTCAGGAACAAGCCACTCTATGACCCCCAACCACCACCACCAGCACCACCTCACAAACAAGTTGTTAACATCTCAGCATTCCTCATGAGCCCGTGCCATATAAGGCTCACAGAGGAGACCCAGAGGACAGCTTGCTGCAGCACACACACACACACAGACTCATATACACACTCACATACACACACACACAGACACACAGACACACACAGACTCACATACACAGACTCACATACACACTCACATACACACACACACAGACTCTCACACACACACAGACACACACTCACATACACACACACAGACACACACACAGACACACACACACAGACTCACATACACACTCACATACACACACACACAGACACACAGACACACACACACAGACTCACATACACACTCACATACACACACACAGACTCTCACACACACAGACACACACTCACATACACACACACACAGACTCACACACACACACAGACTCACACACACACACAGAATCACATACACACAGACACACACAGACTCACATACACACACAGACACACACTCAGACACACACATACACACACACACAGACTCACACACACAGACACAGACTCACACACACACAGACTCTCACACACACACAGACACACTCACATACACACACACAGACTCACATACACAAACACACACAGACTCACACACACACACAGACTCACACACACACACAGACACACACATACACACAGAGACTCACATACACACACAGACACACACACATACAGACTCACATACACAAACATACACAGACTCACACACACGCACAGACACACACATACACTAGAAAATCAAAGGCAAGACCCCCCATGTAGCCTTAACAGACTGTAGGGGCAAGTGCTGTTAGCGAGCACCTATGAAGGCCGGCACGGCACACGAGGGGGTGGGTGGCCAGCACCACGCCCGGCCGCCTTTGTCTCCCCAGTGGCGATGTTTACTACACACCGCACCAGATACTAATTTGAGGCTGAGTCGACCGAGCGAAAGCGCAGGCCCGGTTCAGATGTGTGATGCTGATGTTGGTCGTGAGCGGGAATCAAACCTGGGTCGTCGGATTCGTAGCGCAGTGCGCTAACCAGTGTACCACCACTCCTCACAACATACCGCACCTAGGATTAGCACGGGCTGGCTGTGTACAATGTGAAAGAAGTTCAAAATACAACAACAACCGCCGTTCGCCACTAAGTGGCGGTGAGGTCACCACGACGCTTGTGCCAGGCCATGTGCACCTTGAGGCCACGTGAAGTGTCGAACGCCCGCTGGCAGGAGGTCATGGGGCAGACCCAGCAGGTGCCACGGGTCGACTAACTGAGATGACCGAGATGACTGGCTGATGCACCACCTGTGCCCCCTACTGTGCCAACTTGCTGTGCTTTAGCCACCCGGCGCTCCGCTCGTTGTTGTGAGCGTCGCTCCTCCGCCCTCCGCTGTTTCTGGAGGGCGACTGCCTCCAACTGCCCAGTAGCGTCCTTCACGAGCCTCCTCCACAGAGGCCGATCTTGACACCGCTGGTACCAGTCATCGGCAAGTCCACTCAGCTCCACGTCCTCCTGTACCACATCACTCCATCTCTTCTCTAGCCCGTGCCGCGCCCGTTTAGCCCCCTCTATCCGGCCGAACAAAAGCTGTTTGGGCATGCGGTGGCTGGGCATGCGGGCTACATGACCCAGGCAAAATGCATACATGCGCACACATACATTCAAGATCAACAGCCCTCCCCAGAGGTCGGAAACGGGTTTTGATTCCTTACCCGTACCCGTACCCGGCCGCACCAGGGTCGCAATTGGGTACCCATACCCTACCCGATACCCGGCTACCCGTACCCGGCCGGGTATCGGGTAGGGTACGGGTACCCGATTGCGACCTCTGGGACGAAGCCATGTTGCAGGCGCGGGTGGGTTGATTCTAGGAACTTGAATTGTGAGAAGAGACGAGACGTTGGGAAATGAGTGACAAACGGTGACTCACCAGTGACTCACGGCCTACCCGTACCCGGCCGCACCAGGGTCGCAAACGGGTACCCGGCTGGGTACGGGTAGCCGGGTATCGGGTAGGGTACGGGTATCGGGTACCCGATTGCGACCTCTGGCCCTCCCCCACTAAATGAACTCCGGTCATTTCCACAGCGGCTTTTGGCTAGCCACGGAACAAAGGCGGTGAGGTCACCGCATCGCGCGCGTTCAGATGCGCTTCTGCGGCCGTCTGGAACGCTCTTCCTTTGCGATATCAGGACGCCGCTGGGAGCTGTGCAACTTTTAAATCATCATGATCATCATCTAGATTGACAAACTCATTTTTTTAAGAACAGATTTTTGTGTTAAGTTTTTAGTTTGTTGTCCTCCGATTAGCGCGGTTGGCTACACGGTGCGAAAGAAATTCAACATAATTACGTATCCGCGCCTTCTGTCTGTGTCCCATGTGTCCCCGCTCATTAATCCCGTGTGTCTCTTATCCTGTGTCCTGTGTGTGTGTTCTGTGGGTGTGTGTCTCCTGTGTCTCATGTGTACGATTCATTGATTCATTCCGTGCATCTCCTATCCTGTGTCCTGTGTGTGTGTTCTGTGTGTGTGTGTCTCCTGTGTCTCATGTGTACGATTCATTGATTCATTCCGTGCATCTCCTATCCAGTGTCCTGTGTGTGTGTTCTGTGTGTGTGTGTCTCCTGTGTCTCATGTGTACGATTCATTGATTCATTCCGTGCATCTCCTATCCAGTGTCCTGTGTGTGTGTTCTGTGTGTGTGTGTCTCCTGTGTCTCATGTGTATGATTCATTGATTCATTCCGTGCATCTCCTATCCAGTGTCCTGTGTGTGTGTTCTGTGTGTGTGCGTCTCCTGCGTCTCATGTGTACGATTCATTGATTCATTCCGTGCATCTCCTATCCAGTGTCCTGTGTGTGTGTTCTGTGTGTGTGTGTCTCCTGTGTCTCATGTGTACGATTCATTGATTCATTCCGTGCATCTCCTATCCAGTGTCCTGTGTGTGTGTTCTGTGTGTGTGTGTCTCCTGTGTCTCATGTGTACGATTCATTGATTCATTCCGTGCATCTCCTATCCAGTGTCCTGTGTGTGTGTTCTGTGTGTGTGCGTCTCCTGCGTCTCATGTGTACGATTCATTGATTCATTCCGTGCATCTCCTATCCAGTGTCCTGTGTGTGTGTTCTGTGTGTGTGTGTCTCCTGCGTCTCATGTGTACGATTCATTGATTCATTCCGTGCATCTCCTATCCAGTGTCCTGTGTGTGTGTTCTGTGTGTGTGCGTCTCCTGCGTCTCATGTGTACGATTCATTGATTCATTCCGTGTGTCTCCTATCCAGTGTCCTGTGTGTGTGTTCTGTGTGTGTGTGTCTCCTGCGTCTCCTGTGTACGATTCATTGATTCATTCCGTGTGTCTCCTATCCAGTGTCCTGTGTGTGTGTTCTGTGTGTGTGCGTCTCCTGCGTCTCATGTGTACGATTCATTGATTCATTCCCTGCGACCTCCCATCCTGTTCTTAGGTTTTTTCGGTAAAGTCACGTAGGTAAAAATGTTAAATGAATAAAAGTAAAATAAAAATTTAATAAAAATCACGACGTTTCGGAGGCAACACAAGCCTCCGTCTTCAGGTGTAACCGTCACAGCACGATTGCTGTATCAAGTAAATGAGAAATTCCAAGGACACAGTATTTGTATATATATACTGGTTGAGGGTGGGAGGAGCCAAGGTAGGCCCTGAATATGATTTTTGTGAGGTTCGGTGCGGCTGAAGCACGCTGCTATCCTGTGTCCCGTGTCAGTCCCACGTCTGGTCCCGCGCTGGTCCCGCGCTGGTCCTCCCCCCGTACTCACGAAGCGAGATGAGTTGTCATTCTTCACCGTCTTGGCGTTGCCGAACGCCTCCAAGATGGGATTGGCCTGGAGTAGCTGCTTCTCTAGCTCGCCCTGGAGTAGAGAGACACGGGGGGAGAGTAGAGAGACACGGGAGGGAGTAGAGAGACACGGGAGGGAGTAGAGAGACTCGGGAGGGAGTAGAGAGACACGGGGAGAGAGTAGAGAGACACGGGGAGAGAGTAGAGAGACACAGGGGGAGAGTAGAGAGACACGGGGAGAGAGTAGAGAGACACGGGGGGAGAGTAGAGAGACACGGGGAGAGAGTAGAGAGACACGGGAGGGAGTAGAGAGACACGGGGGGAGAGTAGAGAGACACGGGAGGGAGTAGAGAGACACGGGAGGGAGTAGAGAGATACGGGGAGAGAGTAGAGAGACACGGGGAGAGAGTAGAGAGACACGGGAGGGAGTAGAGAGACACGGGGAGAGAGTAGAGAGACACGGGGGGAGAGTAGAGAGACACGGGGAGAGAGTAGAGAGACACGGGAGGGAGTAGAGAGACACGGGAGGGAGTAGAGAGACACGGGGGGAGAGTAGAGAGACACGGGGAGAGAGTAGAGAGACACGGGAGGGAGTAGAGAGACTCGGGAGGGAGTAGAGAGACTCGGGAGGGAGTAGAGAGACACGGGGAGAGAGTAGAGAGACACGGGGGGAGAGTAGAGAGACACGGGGAGAGAGTAGAGAGACACGGGGGGAGAGTAGAGAGACACGGGAGGGAGTAGAGAGACACGGGAGGGAATAGAGAGATACGGGGAGAGAGTAGAGAGACACGGGGAGAGAGTAGAGAGACACGGGAGGGAGTAGAGAGACATGGGAGGGAGTAGAGAGACACGGGAGGGAGTAGAGAGACTCGGGAGGGAGTAGAGAGACTCGGGAGGGAGTAGAGAGACACGGGGAGAGAGTAGAGAGACACGGGGGGAGAGTAGAGAGACACGGGGAGAGAGTAGAGAGACACGGGGAGAGAGTAGAGAGACACGGGAGGGAGTAGAGAGACACGGGGAGAGAGTAGAGAGACACGGGGAGAGAGTAGAGAGACACGGGGAGAGAGTAGAGAGACACGGGAGGGAGTAGAGAGACACGGGGAGAGAGTAGAGAGACACGGGGAGAGAGTAGAGAGACACGGGGGGAGAGTAGAGAGACATGGGGAGAGAGTAGAGAGACACGGGAGGGAGTAGAGAGACATGGGAGGGAGTAGAGAGACACGGGAGGGAGTAGAGAGACTCGGGAGGGAGTAGAGAGACTCGGGAGGGAGTAGAGAGACACGGGGAGAGAGTAGAGAGACACGGGGGGAGAGTAGAGAGACACGGGGAGAGAGTAGAGAGACACGGGGAGAGAGTAGAGAGACACGGGAGAGAGTAGAGAGACACGGGAGGGAGTAGAGAGACACGGGGAGAGAGTAGAGAGACACGGGGAGAGAGTAGAGAGACAAGGGGAGAGAGTAGAGAGACACGGGAGGGAGTAGAGAGACACGGGAGGGAGTAGAGAGACACGGGGAGAGAGTAGAGAGACACGGGAGGGAGTAGAGAGACACGGGGAGAGAGTAGAGAGACACGGGGAGAGAGTAGAGAGACACGGGGAGAGAGTAGAGAGACACGGGAGGGAGTAGAGAGACACGGGAGGGAGTAGAGAGACACGGGAGGGAGTAGAGAGACACGGGAGGGAGTAGAGAGACACGGGGAGAGAGTAGAGAGACACGGGAGAGAGTAGAGAGACACGGGGAGAGAGTAGAGAGACACGGGAGGGAGTAGAGAGACACGGGGAGAGAGTAGAGAGACACGGGAGGGAGTAGAGAGACACGGGAGGGAGTAGAGAGACACGGGAGGGAGTAGAGAGACACGGGAGGGAGTAGAGAGACTCGGGGAGAGAGTAGAGAGACACGGGGAGAGAGTAGAGAGACACGGGGAGAGAGTAGAGAGACACGGGGAGAGAGTAGAGAGATACGGGAGGGAGTAGAGAGACACGGGGAGAGAGTAGAGAGACACGGGAGGGAGTAGAGAGACACGGGGAGAGAGTAGAGAGACACGGGAGGGAGTAGAGAGACACGGGGAGAGAGTAGAGAGACACGGGGAGAGAGTAGAGAGACACGGGGAGAGAGTAGAGAGATACGGAGACGGAGTAGAGAGACACGGGGAGAGAGTAGAGAGACACGGGAGGGAGTAGAGAGACACGGGGAGAGAGTAGAGAGACACGGAGAGAGAGTAGAGAGACACGGGAGGGAGTAGAGAGACACGGGAGGGAGTAGAGAGACACGGGAGAGAGTAGAGAGACACGGGGACAGAGTAGAGAGACACGGGAGAGAGTAGAGAGACACGGGGAGAGAGTAGAGAGACACGGGGAGAGAGTAGAGAGTCACGGGGAGAGAGTAGAGAGACACGGGGAGAGAGTAGAGAGACACGGGCAGAGAGTAGAGAGACACGGGAGGGAGTAGAGAGACACGGGGAAAGAGTAGAGACACGGGGAGAGAGTAGAGAGGCACGGGGAGAGAGTAGAGAGACACGGGAGGGAGTAGAGAGACACGGGGAGAGAGTAGAGAGACACGGGGAGAGAGTAGAGAGACACGGAGAGAGAGTAGAGAGACACGGAGACGGTGCAGAGAGACAGATCAGGGAGACACAGAGATGGCCAGGGAGACATGGGGACGAGACAGAGACATATGAAAGGGACACAGCGGGAAATGAAACAGAGAGACATGGGGACAGAACAGACAGACATTTCACAAGGTTAATCGGGTTACTCGAGAGTGAGGCACGCCTATAACTCGGTGAGGTAGTAGGGTCAGGGTTAGGGTCAGGGTTCTATTCTAAGTTTTTTTCGGTAAAGTCACGTAGGTAAAAACATTAAAATTAAGAAAAGTAAAATACCATATGAATAAAAAGTGTGCCGTACTTGGCCCTTCCCCTCTCCAACCATTATATAAACGGAGTGGTAGCTCTTGCAATCTCTCATTTACTTGATACAGCTGTCGTGGCTGTGACGGTTCCACCTGAAGACGGAAGCTTGTGTTGCCTCCGAAACGTCGTGATTTTTATTTTATTTTACTTTTATTAATTTTAATGTTTTTACCTACGTGACTTTACCGAAAAAACCTAAGAATATGAATCCTTGCAGTCACGAAAGCTTCACATCTAGGGTCAGGGTTAGTTCACGTGGATTTAAACAAACACAAAAGTAAACTCATCCTTTTGTATTCATGGTTCTTTCGGTAAAGTCACGTAGATAGAAAATAAAAATAATGAAATAAAATGTTAAATAATAAAGAATAAAAAGAATACATTGAAAATAATAAAATAAAATAAAAACATTTTTTTTAATTAATTGAAAATAATAAAAGCAACAAAAAAACACGACGTTTCGATCGCAATACAAGCGGTCTTCATCAGGCGGAGAAATGTTTTTATATTTTTTTGTTTTTGTTTTCTATCAACGTGACTTTACCGAAAGAACCAAGAATATGAATTCCTGCAGTCACGAAAGTTTTAAGTCAAAACTCATCCTGTTTTTGATCATCAAAATGTCTTGAATATGAGAAAAACGACAATGTGCAGAGAAGAAAACTTTCGAATTTCCCAGCATCTTGTTTCTTCCACTGCATGTACACGACCACAGGGCCTTGTTTCCATTGGAAACCGGTAAGAACTAGGCTCATGTGATACCCTAAAACAGTGGTGGGGAACCTTTTTTCTGCCAAGGGCCATTTGGATATTTATAACATCATTCGCAGGCCGTACAAAATTAAATTTTTGTTGCTATGAAATAAGTGCCTATATTGTTTTTATTTCGAGTCATGCGGTTGCCTTGGCAGGGCCAGACCAAATGATTTTGCGGGCCTTATACGGCCCGCGAAATCAGGCCCTGTTTCCAAGGTAACCAGGCAAGCGGTTATCTAATGTGGTACTCAAGAGGGAACTCAATCCTTGTTTCCAAGGTAACCAGTCAAGCGGTTATCTAATGTGGTACTCAAGAGGGAAATCAATCCTTGTTTCCAAGGTAACCAGTCAAGCGGTTAGCTAATGTGGTACTCTAGAGGGAACTCAATTCTTGTTTCCAAGGTAACCAGGCAAGCGGTTATCTAATGTGGTACTCAAGAGGGAACTCAATCCTTGTTTCAAAGGCAAAGATTCAAGCTATAGGCTTATGTGGTATCCTAGAGGAAACCAGGCCTCGTTTCCTAGGAAACCAGGCCTAGTTTGCTTGGAAGCCAGGCCTCGTTTCCTTGGAAACTAGGCCTCGTTTCATAGTAGACCAGGCCTCGTTTTCTAGGAGACCAGGCCTTGTTTACTAGGAAACCAGGCCTCGTTTGCTGAGAAACCAGGCCTCGTTTCCTTGGAAACCAGGCCTTGTTTGCTGGGAAACCAGGCCTCGTTTCCTTGGAAACCAGGCCTCGTTTCCTAGGAAACCAGGCCTCGTTTGTTGGGAAACCAGGCCTCGTTTCCTTGGAAACCAGGCCTCGTTTGCTGGGAAACCAGCCCTCGTTTCCTTGGAAACCAGGCCTTGTTTGCTGGGAAACCAGGCCTCGTTTCCTTGGAAACCAGGCCTCGTTTGCTGGGAAACCAGGCCTCGTTTCCTTGGAAACCAGGCCTTGTTTGCTGGGAAACCAGGCCTCGTTTCCTTGGAAACCAGGCCTCGTTTGCTGGGAAACCAGGCCTCGTTTGCTGGGAAACCAGGCCTCGTTTCCTAGGAAACCAGGCCTCGTTTCCTTGGAAACCAGGCCTCGTTTGCTGGGAAACCAGGCCTCGTTTCCTTGGAAACCAGGCCTCGTTTGCTGGGAAACCAGGCCTCGTTTCCTTGGAAACCAGACCTCGTTTCCTAGGAAACCAGGCCTTATTTACTAGGAAATCAGGCCTTGTTTGCTTGGAAACCATGCCTCGATTCCTTGGAAACCAGGCCTCGTTTCCTTGGAAACCAGGCCTCGTTTCCTAGGAGACCAGGCCTCGTTTCCTAGGAGACCAGGCCTCGTTTACTAGGAAACCAGGCCTTGTTTACTAGGAAACCAGGCCTCGTTTCCTAGGAGACCAGGCCTCGTTTGCTTGTAAACCAGGCCTCGTTTTCTAGGAAACCAGGCCTCGTTTCCTAGGAAACCAGACCTCGTTTCCTGGGAAACGAGCAGCACTTGCCGTGATGGTGTTGTCCTTCTTGCTCTTGTGGGACGAGGTGACGTGGGCCAGGAACTGGATGACCTTCTTGGTGTTCTCGGTTTTCCCAGCGCCGGACTCGCCACTGAGATCCCAGCGACAAGCGCGTGCGGACGCCACGCGGGAGAAACAACGAGAATGTCAACGAAGAGTAATTAGAGAGAGAGAGAGAGAGGTTGTGACGGAGCAGAACAAGGCACCGAACATAATGTACTCAAATGGTACTCAAATTGTAAATGTTGTGGTTTCGCGCTTCAACACACCGGTGGGCTAAAGCAGTGAACTATTTGTCTTTTGTCAACGTGACACTTTTTTACTGATTGGCCGTGTCGGGTGGTGGAGGGTTACGACACATTTATAAATAACGCGATCTAAACCCAAAAACGTTGATTATGAATAATGTTTAAGCTGGGGACATTGGATGTGGCGCAAGAGTCTGGGGGAAGGCGGCGAATTGAAATTCCATGAGCAATCGGAAGGATTTGGGCGCGACTGGGAGGATAATCCAATGCAGAGAGTTCTTGAGAAAGGACACGAGACATAGTGAGAGATGGACTAACATTGCCCATAGACTGCCATTACTAACATTGCCCATGGACTAACATTGCCCATAAACTGCCATTACTAACATTGCCCATGGATTAACATTGCCCATAGATTAACATTGCCTGTAGACTAACATTGCCCATATACTGCCATTTTCCGTAGACTAGAAATTCCCATAGACTATCATTGCCCATAGACTAACATTTCCCATACACTAACATTTCCCATAGACTAACATTCCCCATACACTAACATTGCCCATAGGCTAAGAGGTCATCGAGTTTTTATCAAGGGCAGAGCTGAATTGAAGGAATGAAGACCGCCGTAGCCAACGTCTGTGAGAAAGGAACGCGGCTCACGCGGAGAGAAAGATAGAAAGAGCGAGAGGAGAGAGGAGAGAGGGAGGAGAGAGACAGAGAGAGAAAGAGAGAGAAAGAGCGAGAGGAGAGAGGAGAGAGGAGAGAGGAGAGAGGGAGGAGAGAGACATTTGCTTTGCACGAGAGATGAAAACGGCGGAGACGACAGCCACGTTGGAGTGGGTGGAGTGGCAGCCTGGATTGCGTTAAACACCACGGGCCAAATCCCTTGACTCCTCCATGACCCCAACACCTCCACCACCTCCAGAGACTCATGTTAGTGAATTTTTTTTTTCCTAAAAAGTGGAACATTTTGGCAATTTTTTTTCACGAAAATAAATTGTCACGCACAACGAGTCTGTGTGCAAAATGTCAGCTCGATTGGATCACGGGAAGTGGGTTAAAAAACGACCGAAAGATTTGCACGGTCGTAAGCAAGCAAGCACGCAAGCAAGCGAACTTAATATAAAGGATTTAAAAAGGCAGGGCAATGATAAGGGGTTGACAGGTAATCGGTTAGCAAGCTGCGCTACGAACCTGGCGACCCGAGTTCGATTCCCGCTCACGGCCAACACCACCGGTGACGATTATCTGAACCGGTCCTGGGCCTCCCCTAGGTCGACTCAGCCTCAAATGAGTATCTGGTGCGGTGTGTAAACATCGCCACTGGGGAGACAAAGGCGGCCGGGCGTGGTGCTGGCCACCTACCACCTCCTCGTGTGCCGTGCCGGCCTTCATAGGTGCTGCTCGCTAACAGCACTTGCCCCAACAGTCTGTTAGAGGCTACACGGGGGACCTTTGTCTTTGTGCATGCTACTTACGTGCAAAGGATGGACTGATCTTCACGATCTAGAACGCAAACAAAAACACAAGCGAGACTTTAGTAAATTGCTGTAATTACAACTTGATAACAATGATAACTCTTTACCCAAAGCCTCACCAAGTTTCACGACAAGGATGGCTGTGTGGATGAAAATGATCAAGCGTCAAGATGACTGTGACCATTCCCTACCCACCGATAGCAACATCATCATCATCATCACCACCATTACCACCATCACCACCATCATCATCACCATCATCATCACCATCACCACCATCATCATCATCATCACCACCATTACCACCATCACCACCATCATCATCATCATCACCATCATCATCATCACCACGACCATCATCATCATCACCACCATCATCACCACCATCATCATCACCACCATCATCATCATCATCACCATCACCACCATCATCATCATCACCACCATCATCACCATCACCATCATCACCATCATCACCATCACCATCATCATCACCACCATCATCATTATCACCACCACCATCATCACCACCATCATCATCACCACCATCATCATCATCATCACCATCACCACCATCATCATCATCACCATCATCACCATCACCATCATCACCATCACCATCATCACCATCATCATCACCATCACCATCATCACCATCATCACCATCACCACCATCATCATCACCACCATCATCATTATCACCACCACCACCATCATCATCATCACCACCACCATCACCACCATCATCATCACCACCACCATCATCATCACAATCATCATCACCATCATCATCACCATCATCATCACCACCATCATCACCACCATCATCACCACCATCATCACCATCATCATCACCATCATCACCATCACCATCATCACCATCATCACCACCATCATCACCATCATCATCACCATCATCACCATCACCATCATCACCACCATCATCATCACCATCATCACCACCATCATCATCATCACCATCATCATCACCGTCATCATCACCACCATGATCACCATCACCAGTAGTGGGGGTGAGTGTGGTGGTGGGGGGGGTGAGTGTGGTGGTAGTGGGGGTGAGTGTGGTAGTGGGGTGGTGAGTGTGGTAGTGGTGGGGGGTGAGTGTGGGGGTGAGTGTGGTAGTAGTGGGGGTGAGTGTGGTGGTGGGTGGGGGTGAGTGTGGTGGGGGTGAGTGTGAGTGTGGTAGTGGGGTGGTGAGTGTGGTGGTGGGTGGGTGAGTGTGGGGGTAGTGGGGGTGAGTGTGGTGGTAGTGGGGGTGAGTGTGGTGGTGGGTGGGGGTGAGTGTGGTAGTGGTGGGGGGTGAGTGTGGGGGTAGTGGGGTGAGTGTGGTAGTAGTGGGGGTGAGTGTGGTGGTGGGTGGGGGTGAGTGTGGTAGTGGTGGGGGGTGAGTGTGGTGGTGGGTGGGGGTGAGTGTGGTGGTAGTGGGAGTGAGTGTGGTGGTGGGTGGGGGTGAGTGTGGTGGTGGGTGGGGGTGAGTGTGGTAGTAGTGGGGGTGAGTGTGGTGGTGGGTGGGGGTGAGTGTGGTGGTAGTGGGGGTGAGTGTGGTAGTAGTGGGGGTGAGTGTGGTGGTGGGTGGGGGTGAGTGTGGTAGTAGTGGGGGTGAGTGTGGTAGTAGTGGGGGTGAGTGTGGTGGTGGGTGGGGGTGAGTGTGGTAGTGGGGTGGTGAGTGTGGTAGTGGTGGAGGGTGAGTGTGGTGGTGGGTGGGGGTGAGTGTGGTGGTGGGTGGGGGTGAGTGTGGTAGTGGGTGGGGGTGAGTGTGGTAGTAGTGGGGGTGAGTGTGGTAGTAGTGGGGGTGAGTGTGGTGGTGGGTGGGGGTGAGTGTGGTAGTAGTGGGGGTGAGTGTGGTAGTAGTGGGGGTGAGTGTGGTGGTGGGTGGGGGTGAGTGTGGTAGTAGTGGGGGTGAGTGTGGTAGTAGTGGGGGTGAGTGTGGTGGTGGGTGGGGGTGAGTGTGGTGGTGGTGGGGGGGTGAGTGTGGTGGTGGGTGGGGGTGAGTGTGGTGGTGGTGGGGGGGTGAGTGTGGTGGTGGTGGGGGGGTGAGTGTGGTGGTGGGTGGGGGGGTGAGTGTGGTGGGGGTGAGTGTGAGTGTGGTAGTGGGGTGGTGAGTGTGGTGGTGGGTGGGGGTGAGTGTGGTGGGGGTGAGTGTGAGTGTGGTAGTGGGGTGGTGAGTGTGGTGGTGGGTGGGTGAGTGTGGTGGTAGTGGGGGTGAGTGTGGTAGTAGTGGGGGTGAGTGTGGTAGTGGGGTGGTGAGTGTGGTAGTGGTGGGGGGTGAGTGTGGGGGTGAGTGTGGTAGTAGTGGGGGTGAGTGTGGTGGTGGGTGGGGGTGAGTGTGGTGGGGGTGAGTGTGAGTGTGGTAGTGGGGTGGTGAGTGTGGTGGTGGGTGGGTGAGTGTGGGGGTAGTGGGGGTGAGTGTGGTGGTAGTGGGGGTGAGTGTGGTGGTGGGTGGGGGTGAGTGTGGTAGTGGTGGGGGGGTGAGTGTGGGGGTAGTGGGGTGAGTGTGGTAGTAGTGGGGGTGAGTGTGGTGGTGGGTGGGGGTGAGTGTGGTAGTGGTGGGGGGTGAGTGTGGTGGTGGGTGGGGGTGAGTGTGGTGGTAGTGGGAGTGAGTGTGGTGGTGGGTGGGGGTGAGTGTGGTGGTGGGTGGGGGTGAGTGTGGTAGTAGTGGGGGTGAGTGTGGTGGTGGGTGGGGGTGAGTGTGGTGGTAGTGGGGGGTGAGTGTGGTAGTAGTGGGGGTGAGTGTGGTGGTGGGTGGGGGTGAGTGTGGTAGTAGTGGGGGGTGAGTGTGGTAGTAGTGGGGGTGAGTGTGGTGGTGGGTGGGGTGGTGAGTGTGGTAGTGGTGGAGGGTGAGTGTGGTGGTGGGTGGGGGTGAGTGTGGTGGTGGGTGGGGGTGAGTGTGGTAGTGGGTGGGGGTGAGTGTGGTAGTAGTGGGGGTGAGTGTGGTAGTAGTGGGGGTGAGTGTGGTGGTGGGTGGGGGTGAGTGTGGTAGTAGTGGGGGTGAGTGTGGTAGTAGTGGGGGTGAGTGTGGTGGTGGGTGGGGGTGAGTGTGGTAGTAGTGGGGGTGAGTGTGGTAGTAGTGGGGGTGAGTGTGGTGGTGGGTGGGGGTGAGTGTGGTGGTGGTGGGGGGGTGAGTGTGGTGGTGGGTGGGGGTGAGTGTGGTGGTGGTGGGGGGGTGAGTGTGGTGGTGGTGGGGGGGTGAGTGTGGTGGTGGGTGGGGGGGGTGAGTGTGGTGGGGGTGAGTGTGAGTGTGGTAGTGGGGTGGTGAGTGTGGTGGTGGGTGGGGGTGAGTGTGGTGGGGGTGAGTGTGAGTGTGGTAGTGGGGTGGTGAGTGTGGTGGTGGGTGAGTGTGGTGGTAGTGGGGGTGAGTGTGGTGGTAGTGGGGGTGAGTGTGGTAGTAGTGGGGGTGAGTGTGGTGGTGGGTGGGGGTGAGTGTGGTAGTGGGGTGGTGAGTGTGGTAGTGGTGGGGGGTGAGTGTGGGGGTGAGTATGGTAGTAGTGGGGGTGAGTGTGGTGGTGGTGGGTGAGTGTGGTAGTGGTGGGGGGTGAGTGTGGGGGTGAGTGTGGTAGTAGTGGGGTGGTGAGTCTGGTGGTGGGTGGGTGAGTGTGGTAGTAGTGGGGGTGAGTGTGGTAGTAGTGGGGTGGGTGAGTGTGCTGGTGGGGTGGGTGAGTGTGGTGGAGGGTGGGTGAGCATGTGTCACCCTGCAGCATGCTGTGGTAGGCGGTGTCGGTGATGGCGTAGATGTGCGGAGGCATCTCGTGACGCTTCCTGCCCCGGTACATCTCCACGATCTTCTCCGAGTAGATGGGCAGGAACTTGTACGGGTTCACCACCACGCAGAACAGGCCCGAGTACGTCTACGCAGCGGCCACCACATCATCAGCATCATCAGCAACATCGTCATCAGCAACATCGTCAGCAGCAACATCGTCAGCAGCAACAACATCATCAACATCGTCATCAGCAACATCATCATCAGCATCATCGTCATCATCAACATCGTCATCATCAGCAACATCATCATCAGCAGCAGCATCATCATCAACATCGTCATCAGCAGCAACATCGTGGGGGGGGGGGGGGTAGGGGGGGCATCGTTGTTATCATGATTGGCAACGACTCGTCATCAGCAGCAACATCGTCATCAGCAGCAACATCGTCATCAGCAGCAACATCGTCATCAGCAGCAACATCGTCATCAGCAGCAACATCGTCATCAGCAGCAACATCGTCATCAGCAGCAACATCGTCATCAGCGTAATCAGCATTCGCGTAATCAACAACAACAATAACAGCATAATCAACATCACCACCACGCAGAACAGTCCAGAGTATATCTACACAGCGTCATCAGCAGCAGGAGCATCATCATCAGCAGCAGCATCATCATCATCAGCAACATCATCAGCATCATCATCAGCAACATCATCAGCATCATCATCAGCAACATCATCAGCATCATAATCAGCATCATCATCAGCAACATCATCATAATCATCATCAGCAGCAGCAACATCATCAGCAGCATCATCCTGACGCCTGCTGTACATTTGGAGTTTGCGTGTCTCTCTTTCATCATCACGGTGGCTAGGAGATGTTAACTACCTCGCCTGGTGCGCAGGAGGTCGTGGGTTCGATCCCGACTCTGACGACGCCTGTTGCTGTATATTCGGAGTTCACGGTGTCTCTCTCTCCCCGTGGTCGCGCTGCTGTAGTGTATAGTGTAGTGTATAGTGTAGTGTATAGTGTAGTGTATAGTGTAGTGTATAGTGTAGTGTATAGTGTAGTGTATAGTGTAGTGTATAGTGTAGTCTATAGTGTAGTGTATAGTGTAGTCTATAGTGTATAGTGTAGTGTATAGTGTAGTGTATAGTGTAGTGTATAGTGTGTAGTGTATAGTGTAGTGTATAGTGTAGTGTATAGTAGTGTATAGTGTAGTGTATAGTGTAGTGTATAGTGTAGTCTATAGTGTAGTGTATAGTAGTGTATAGTGTAGTGTATAGTGTAGTGTATAGTGTAGTGTATAGTGTAGTGTATAGTGTAGTGTATAGTGTAGTGTATAGTGTAGTCTATAGTGTAGTGTATAGTAGTGTATAGTGTAGTGTATAGTAGTGTATAGTGTAGTGTATAGTGTAGTGTATAGTAGTGTATAGTGTAGTGTATAGTGTAGTGTATAGTGTAGTGTATATTGTAGTGTATAGTGTAGTGTATAGTGTAGTGTATAGTAGTGTATAGTGTAGTGTATAGTGTAGTGTATAGTGTATAGTAGTGTATAGTGTAGTGTATAGTGGTGTATAGTAGTGTATAGTGTAGTGTATAGTGGTGTATAGTGTAGTGTATAGTGTAGTGTATAGTAGTGTATAGTGTAGTGTATAGTAGTGTCTAGTAGTGTAGTGTATAGTGTAGTGTATAGTGGTGTATAGTAGTGTATAGTGTAGTGTATAGTAGTGTCTAGTAGTGCAGAGCTGGAGTCTGTCGCCAGGACAGGCGGACTGAGACACGAGCTAACGTACGCTTAGAGTCATTTGCCTGCCATAAATTTCCACGCAAAATGTTGTGAAGCCACTTCCGTTGAGCCGTCATTTACCTGGTCGCTTCTAAAAGAAACGAGCTACATTACCCAGTGGCGCCTTACAACTGGTGACGTGGCTAACGAGGCATCGTCTAGATCGGGGGTGGGGAACGTCCCGTACGAGGCTCGCGAAATCATTTGGGTCTGGCCCTGCCAAGGCAACCGCACCTTTATAAGCAGTTGCGAGTATCAGCAACATCATCATCAACACCAGCTAACATCACACACACGCCTCGCCAAAGAAAAGCAGTTCCAGCCCATCGCATTAGGGGCGAGTTAATTCAACGTTTGACCAAATATAACGGGCTAATTTTTTAAGTTGATGATGTTTTATGGCCCCGCGAATGATGCTATCAATATCCAAACGGCCCTTGGCAGAAAAAAAGGTTCCTCACCCCCTGGTCTCGATGCTTGAGTCTATTTTCAGTGCCAAAAGTTTCACGAAGTCTGTGATTGCTGCTGGTCAGAGCACAAACTCTGTCTGAGTTGGACTCCTGCTGCTGTTGCTGCTGCTGATGGTTCTGGTGATGGAGTTCCCGGTTGACACGTTCCTGCTGTCGGAGTGACTGATGATCCAGCGCTCACTGATTCACTCACCCACTCACTAACTCACCCACCCACCCACTCATTAACACACCCACCCACTCGATCACCCACACAGCCACTCGCCCACTCGCTCGCTCACTCACTCACTGACTGACCCACTCACTAATTCAGCCACTCACTCGCTCGCTCACTCACTCGCCCACTCACTAACTCACCCACCCATCCACGCATTAACACACCCACCCACTCGATCACCCACACAGCCACTCGCCCACTCGCTCGCTCACTCACTGACTGACCCACTCACTCACTAATTCAGCCACTCACTCGCTCGCTCGCTCACTCACTCGCCCACTCACTTACTAACACACCCACTCGCCCACACACCCACACATTCGCTCACTCACCCACTCACTCACCCAGTGACTGATGATACAGCACTCTGATTCACTCACTCACTTACTCACCACTCACTCACCATCCACTCAGTCACTTACCTACCCACTCACATATCCACTTACAAACACACCCACCCACTCGCTCACACACACACCCACTCACACATCCACTCACTAACACACCCATTCACACATCCACTCACTAACACACCCTCTCACCCACACATTCGCTCGCTCACCCACCCACTCACCCACCCGCTCTCTCACTCACTCACTCACCGATCGACAGACCAACTCACTCACTAACTCACCCACCCACACTCACCCACTCACCCAGTGACTGACGGTACAGCACTCTGATTCACTCACTCACCACTCAACTCACCACCCACCCAGTCACTAACTCACTGACCCACCCACTCACACATCTACTCACTAACACGCCCACCCACTCACACATCTACTCACTAACTCACTCACCCACTCACACATCTACTCACTAACTCACCCACTCACTCACCACCCACCCAGTCACTAACTCACTCACCCACTCACACATCTACTCACTAACTCACCCACTCACTCACACATCTACTCACTAACTCACCCACCCACCCACTCACACATCTAATCACTAACTCACCCACTCACTCACCACCCACTCACTCACTAACACACCCACTCACTCACCACCCACATAGTCACTAACTCACCCACCCACTCACACATCTACTCACTAACACGCCCACCCACTCACGCATCTACTCACTCACCCACTCACATCTACTCACTAACACACCCACTCACTCACACATCTACTCACTAACTCACCCATTCACTCACACATCTACTCACTAACTCACCCACCCACTCACACATCTACTCACTAACTCACCCACCCACTCACACATCTACTCACTAACTCACCCACCCACTCACACATCTACTCACTAACACGCCCACCCACTCACGCATCTACTCACTCACCCACTCACATCTACTCACTAACACACCCACTCACTCACACATCTACTCACTAACTCACCCATCCACTCACACATCTACTCACTTACTCACCCACTCACTCACACATCTACTCACTCACCCACTCACTCACACATCTACTCACTAACTCACCCATTCACTCACACATCTACTCACTAACTCACCCACCCACCCACTCACCCAGTGACTGACGGTACAGCCCTTAACTGAATCCCTTCAGCCACTCGCTAACCATGCCACCGACATTTCACAGGCCCCCCAATTTACCCCCCCCCCCACCACCACTAAACCGGAGATATGATTTATAATAGGTGTGACTTTTGTGTTGGTGGGTAAGTTAAACAAGGGGGGCGGTGTGCTCCTGACACTTTAACGTCTCTGGGTTCTGCATCTGGAATATGAAGATTCTGTCTCGAACGCTCAGACAGACTGTCTCTGCCTCTCACCCTCACCGATGCATCTTTAGGGGATAATGGGAGGGGGGGGGGAGGGGGGTGGAAATTAAAACTTTAATCCAAACAGACGTCGGGACCGGACCCACACCATCGCCCCCTTTCTCCCATGGGTTCACGACCTCCTATAAACACGCGCGCGCACAAGGCAAAGATCCCCCGTGTAGCCCTTGGCAGACTGTTGGGGCAAGTGCTGTAAGCACGTACATACACACACACACACATCCACACACAAGGCAAAGATCCCCCGTATAGCGCTTGGCAGACTGTTGGGGCAAGTGCTGTTAGCACGTACATACACACACACACACATCCACACACAAGGCAAAGATCCCCCGTATAGCGCTTGGCAGTCTGTTGGGGCAAGTGCTGTTAGCACGTACATACACACACACACACATCCACACACAAGGCAAAGATCCCCCGTATAGCCTTTGGCAGACTGTTGGGGCAAGTGCTGTTAGCACGTACATACACACACATACGCGCGCACACACACACATCCACACACAAGACAAAGACCCCCGTATAGCCTGTAACAGACTGTAGGGGCAAGTGCTGTTAGCGAGCACCTATAAAGGCCGGCACGGCACACGAGGGGGTGGGTGGCCAGCACCACGCCCGGCCGCCTTTGTCTCCCTAGTGGCGATGTTTACTACACACCGCACCAGGTACTCGTTTGAGACTGAGTTGACCTAGGGGAGGCCCAGGACCGGTTCAGATAATCGCTGTCACCGGCGTTGGCCGTGAGCGGGAATCGAACTCGTGTCGCCGGTTTCGTAGCGCAGCGTAGCGCTAACCGCTGCACCACCGCTCCCCACACACACACACACGCACGCGCGCGCGCACAAAAAGACAAAGATCCCCCGTATAGCCTTAACATACTTTTGGGGGCAAAGTGCCATTTTCACACACACACACGCA
The DNA here is from genome assembly GCF_965212315.1 of Lampetra planeri. NCBI lineage: Eukaryota > Metazoa > Chordata > Hyperoartia > Petromyzontiformes > Petromyzontidae > Lampetra > Lampetra planeri. Next base: position 83,924 of record NW_027614872.1, on the reverse strand, counting down.
CGCGCGCGCGCGAGCGAGTGTGTGTGTGTGGGTGGGTGTGTGTGTGTCAGTAAACGACGCTAGCTAGACCCGTTATGTCCTGATATGGGCATAACTCACGGGATGCAGGGATCCTTTGCCCACCAAAGAGTCGTTGGGGATGCATGGACGGGTGCAGTGGGAGACGCGGAGAGCAGAACGAGTTGAACAACAAACATTGGTTGGTGGTGGTGGTGGTGGGGTGGTGGTCGTGGTGGTGGGGTGGTGGTGGTTGGGGTGGTGGTGGTGGTGGTGTGGTAGTGTGGTGGTGTGGTGGTGGTGGTGATGGTTGGGGTGGTGGGGTGGGGGGTGGTGGTGGTGGTGGGGTGGTGGTGGTGTGGTGGGGTGGTGTGGTGGGGGGGGTGGTGGTGGTTGGGTTGGTGGTGGTGGTTGTGGTGGGGTGGTGGTGGGGTGGTGGTGGTGGTTGGGGTGGTGGTGGGGTGGTGGTGGTTGGGGTGGTGGGGGTGGTGGGGGTGGGGGTGGTGGTGGTGATTAGGGTCGTGGTGGTGGGGGGGTGGTGGTTGGGGTGGTGGTGGTGATTGGGGTCGTGGTGGTGTGGTGGGGTTGGTGGTGGTGGGGTGGTGGTTGGGGTGGTGGTGGTTGAGGTGATGGTGGTAGGGGTTGGGGTGGTGGTGGTGGGGGGGGGGGGTGGTGGTGGTGGTTGGGGTGGTGGTTGGGGTGGTGGTGGTGGTGGTTGGGGTCGTGGTGATGGTGGTGGTGGTGATGGTGTGGTGGGGTGGTGGTGGTGATGTGGTGGTGGGGGGGGTGGTGGTGTGGTGGTGGTGTGGTGGTGGGGTGGTGGTTGGGGTGGTGGTGATGGTGGGGTGGTGGTGTGGTGGTGAGGGTTGGTGGTGGTGGTCGTGGGGTGGTGGTGGGGTGGTGATGGTGGTGGTGTGGTGGTTGGTGTGGTGGGGGTAGTTGGGGGTGGGTGGACAACACAGAGGGGGAACACATTTATCTGGCGTGGGGGTAGGAGCGGGGAGTTGGGGTCCATCGTTTTCCCATCATCATCATCATCGTCGTCATCGTCGTCTTCATCAGCCGTGGTCAAGCCACTGCTGATGAAGGCCTCTGTCAACCCACTCTCTGTGGTCGTGACCGCACGCTGCTACGCTCACGAAGACAAAAATCACCCCCCTACCACCACCACCGCCACCGCCACCTGTATAGCCTCAAACGAATGGAGGGGCAAGTGCTGTTAGCAAGCACCTATGAAGGTCGCCACGGGGCACAACAACAGGGCGTGTGGCCAGCGCCACGCCCGGCCGCCTTTGTCTCCCCAGCGGCGATGTTTAACACATCGCACCAGGTAGTCATTTGAGGCTGAGTGGACCTAGGGGAGGCCCAGGGCAGGTTCAGATAATCGTCGCCGGCGTTGGCCGTGAGCGGGAATCGAACTCTGGTCGCTGGGTTCGTAGCGCAGCACGCTAACCGCTGCGCCACCGCTCCCCACACAGACACACACACACAGACACACACAGACACACACACAGACACACTCACAGACACTCACACACCCACACAGACACACGTTCCCACACACACACAGACACACTCACAGACACACTCACACACACACTCGCACACACACACAGACACACGCTCCCACACTCACACACGCACACAGACACACGTTCCCACACACTCACACGTGCACACACCCACACCCACACAGACACACGCTCCCACACTCACACACCCACACAGACACATACTCCCACAAGAACTCCGCCACAGTGAGTCACACACACACAAACAGCATCGCCACTAATGCTTCTTTCCTGGAAACGCGATGGACTTTCTGATAGAGCCTCCCCCACCATGTTAATCACAAACATACAACCGAGTTAAACTCCACTTATCCCCATCACTGGATGGTTGCTCTTTACCGCAATCCTATTATCTGCTTTTAAAATACCTCCTGACATCCGCACGCACCGGTTAACCGTGGATACAACAAGCCGGGCAATACGAGGTTATAGGCGCAGCCCTGCAACGGCCCGTTCAAAGCAACTGACGGCAGCAGAGGCTGTAAGTGGGGGACGTCTCGAGATCGCCGTTACTCAGCGGGGGTGCTTGGCCTTCTCTTCCACGCCGGACAAAGGCCGACTTGGGGGATGCGGGAGCCGAACCGGCACTCACCTTCCCACGCCGCTGATCGGGTGGGGGGGGGGAGGGGGCTCGTGATTCCTGAACGCTCCATAACAACAACAACAAAGTTCGAAAAAAAGGTGCCTCGGATTTTGAAACGATTATAATTTTAGGGGGGGGGGGGGGAGGTACATTTTTTTGTGGAGTAACAAAAACAAATGCTTCAACCAATTTTGGAAATGTGGATTTTCGCAAGTTTAGTCTTATCTGGTATTTTGTCAGAGCGCTTTGCAAGGATGACGAATGGTGAGTTCGTTTTTGGTTGACGGGGAACATGGATGGGGGGGGGGTAATGAGAGGGAGGGGGGTGAGGTGAGGATGGGGGGGGGGGTGAGGGAGAGGGGGGGGGGGGGTGAGGATGGGGGGGGGGTGGTGAGGTGAGGAAGGGTGAGGATGGTGAGGGAGGGTGATGGTAGTGAGAGGGAGGGGTGGTGAGGTGAGGTGAGGAAGGGGGGGGGGGGGATGGTGAGGGAGGGTGATGGTAGGGGGAGGGAGGGGTGATGAGGTGAGGTGAGGAACGGGGGGATGGTGAGGGAAGGTGATGGTAGTGAGAGGGAGGGGTGGTGAGGTGAGGGAGGATGGTGAGGACGGTGAGGGAGGGTGATGATAGGGGGGGGGGGTGGTGAGGTGAGGATGATGAGGGTGTTCAAGACGTGCGCTGGACGTAGTAGGAGTGGAGGGATGACGCTTTTGAAAAACAAAAAAACCCGAGTCTCGAGTGAGCATCGAACCCAAACTCTCTTCCCTCCGTGCCCAGAATGTGTCAGTCGGCTCCACAGCCCCTTTCTCTAGAACGTCGCGCGAACGTTCCAGGGGCCACGTGGTGAGCGGTGGCGCAGTGATTGGCGCACTCACGCGCTGCAAAAAAAAACCCGAGTTCAGTCGACCGCAGAGGTCGCAAACGGGTTTTGATTCCTTACCCGTATCCGTACCTGGCCGCACCAGGGTTGATTCCTTACCCGTACCCGTACCCGGCCGCACCAGGGTCGCAAACGGGTACCTGTACCCGTACCTGGCTGGGTAGCCGGGTATCGGGTAGGGTACGGGTATCGGGTACCCGGTTGCGACCTCTGGTCGACCTCGGGGCCAACGTCAACGGTGAGATAATTGAGGGTTCAGTAACTTATCTTGGTGCTTGCAGTAGGGGCAAGGCCACCTTGTTGTTGTTGGTGTTGTTGTTGGTGTTGTTGTTGTTGTTGATGTTGTCTTGGGGGGGGGTGGGGGGGGTATTTGACTGCTCTGCTCCGTGAGTCGGAAGGACATCACGGACGCAAGCCACGTGGCGCGTTTGCCCGGTGCGCTAACCACTGCGCCACCGCTCCCCCACTCCCACGCCCCCCACCCCCACCCATGCTTACAGACCCCCCCCACCCCCAATAGGTTGATATCTCAGTGGGCCTTGCTTGGTAAGGAAGAAGTGATGTGGTTTTATTTCTACATTTTGTTGGGTCATTTAAGAAAAATATATTTCCGATACTTTGCATTCCTGTGTTTTCAATCGCACGGTGGCTAGGAGATGTTGACTACCTCGCCTGGTGTACAGGAGGTCGTGGGTTCGATCCCGACTCTGAAGCCTGTTGCTGTAGATTTGGAGTTTGCGTGTCTCTCTCTCTCTCTCATCATCATCACGGTGGCTCGGAGATGTTGACTACCTCGCCTGGTGTACAGGAGGTCATGGGCTCGATCCCGACCCTGACGCCTGCTGTGTATTTGGAGTTTGCGTGTCTCTCATCATCATCACGGTGGCTAGGAGATGTTAACTACCTCGCCTGGTATACAGGAAGTCGTGGGTTCGATCCCGACTCTGACGCCTGCTGCTGTATATTTGGAGTTTGCGTGTCTCTCATCATCATCACGGTGGCTAGGAGATGTTGACTACCTCGCCTGGTGTGCAGGAGGTCGTGGGTTCGATCCCGACCCTGACGCCTGCTGCTGTATATTTGGAGTTTGCGTGTCTCTCTCTCTCATCATCATGGTGGATAGGAGATGTTGACTACCTCGCCTGGTGTACAGGAGGTCGTGGGTTCGATCCCGACCCTGACGCCTGCTGCTGTATATTTGGAGTTTGCGTGTCTCTCTCTCTCTCCACGTGGTCGCGTGGATTTTTCTCCGGGTCCTCCGGTTTTTTCCCTCCACATTTAGAATGAACGTGGTGCGTTCAGAGTTATTTGGCGGTTGTAGATTTCCACACGATGACGATGATTATGATGATAAGCCACTTCGTTGAGCTATCGTTTGTCATGGCCAGCTCGCTTCTGAACACGAACTACACACTCTTAGGGTCTTTCGGTAAAGTCACGTAAGTAGAAGAATTGAATTCTAGATTTGAAGCTTTCGTGTAAAGTCACGTAGGTAAAATTAATAAAAGTAAAATAAAATAAAAATCACGACGTTTCGGAGGCAACACAAGCTTCCACCTGAAGACGGAAGCTTGTGTTGCCTCCGAAACGTCGTGATTTTTATTTTATTTTACTTTTATTAATTTTACCTACGTGACTTTACCGAAAAAAACCCACTGAGTATGAATGCCTGCAGTCACGAAAGCTTTGAATCAAGAGCTACACAGCACAGTGGACCTTAGCTGATAACATCAAACATTTCAACACCTCCATGTTCGATAACCAAAAATGGTGAACAAAAAAAATCTGTTTCATATTTTTCATACTTTCTCACCTGGCAAGAAAAATGTCCCATGGATACTTTTTTGCGCGTATGCGTAAAGTTTTGCCGTTGTAACGCTTTCGTGACTGCAGGGATTCATCTTCTTGGTTCTTTCGGTAAAGTCACGTAGAAGGGAAGTAATAAAATAATAAAAATAAAACATAATAAAATACAATTCTCACGACGTTTCGGCCACAACGCAAGCAGCCGTCCTCAGGTGAAGACGGCTGCTTGCGTTGTGGCCGAAACGTCGTGAGAATTATTTTATTTCGATTTAAAGCTTTCGTGACTGCAGGGATTCATCTTCTTGGTTCTTTCGGTAAAGTCACGTAGAAGGAAAATAAAAATGTTTTATTTTTATTATTTTATTATTTTCCTTCTACGTGACTTTACCGAAAGAACCAAGAAGAATTATTTGATTGTTTTATTTTTATTATTGTATTACTTCCCTTCTACGTGACTTTACCGAAAGAACCAAGAAGAATTATTTGATTGTTTTATTTTTATTATTGTATTACTTCCCTTCTACGTGACTTTACCGAAAGAACCAAGAAGACGTTGAAACACTATCACCCCCCCCCCGTTGCCCTTACTGGGCGGGCATTTGTGAAAAGAAAAAAAAAGCTTCATAGCTCATCGGATTCCTCCTGCAAGTTGTCCAAATAAATATTCCGACTAGGTGTTTACGCGGGTGGCGAGCTGGTGACCAATTAGGGCGCGTGACCCATCATATGATTGTGGCATTTAAAACTACGCGCTCCATTCTGAAGCTCTTTTGGTAAATATTTGGCGTTGAGGCCGTGGGTGGAAGGGAGGGAGGGTGCGGTGGTGGGGGGTGGGGGGTGGGGGGTGGGGGGCAGAGTGATGGTTTGGGTTTGTGAGTTGTACGCTTAATAGAATCGTAAGTTATACGATTATTATAATAATAATAATCTCTTTCTAGATTTGAAGCTTTCGTGACTGCAAGGATTCATATTCTTAGGTTTTTTTCGGTAAAGTCACGTAGGTAAAAAATTAAAATTAATAAAAGTTAAATAAAAATAAAATAAAAATCACGACGTTTCGGAGGCAACACAAGCTTCCGTCTTCAGGTGGAACCGTCACAGCACGATTGCTGTATCAAGTAAAAAATTTAAATAAATAAAAATAAAATAAAAATCACTACGTTTCGGAGGCAACACAAGCTTCCGTCTTCAGGTGGAACCGTCACAGCACGATTGCTGTATCAAGTAAAAAATTTAAATAAATAAAAATAAAATAAATATCACGACGTTTCGGACGCAACACAAGCTTCCGTCTTCAGGTGGAACCGTCACAGCCACGACAGCTGTATCAAGTAAAAAATTAAAATAAATAAAAATAAAATAAAAATCACGACGTTTCGGAGGCAACACAAGCTTCCGTCTTCAGGTGGAACCGTCACAGCACGATTGCTGCATCAAGTAAATGATAAATTCCAAGAAAATAGTCCTTGTATATATACTGGTTGAGGGTGGGAGGAGCCATATATACAAGGACGGTTTTCTTGAAATTTCTCGGACAAAGACGGTGGAGGTCACCGCATCATCATCATCATCGCCGCGTGGCGCTTTAAAACGTGCTTTCACGGCCGTCTGGAACGTTCTGCCCTTCCGATGTTAGGAAGCCAACTGGGAGCTCTGCAACTTTTAAATCATCATCATCTAGATGGACAAACTCATTTCTTTACAACTGCTTTTTCTTGTGTTTAGTTTGACGCTCTTCCCCCGCACCTCCGATGCTAAAAAGAAGTTCAACACGCGTACCTACACAGTACACGCCATTGGCATGGTTTGTATTATTATCACTACAATACCAACAGCTGTCTCTTTCTTTTTCCCATCGCAGAGCAGCAACAACGAGTTCAGGACTCGTGCTGTTAAATGTATTCCCTCTTCCTCCTCCTCGATCTTCCAAGTTTAGTTTATTTTTTATCGCCACGATTGCTCCCCTATCGGTTGTCACGTCGTCATGACCCCCCCCCCCCCCCAAAACAAAAAATAAAAATGTACACCATTGGAACCTCATTTGCCAGTAAAAATATGATAATTGTTTGTTTACCCTTCTATCTGGCAACAAAACTGACACCTTTTTACAAGGAGTCATGTTTGCATAGACCACAATACCTGCAGTCATAATGCAAACAAAAAACATAACTCTGATAATATATGTACTGTCCTTGAAGTTGATTGGTCCACACCCGAGACAGCTTTCCTTAGAGCCTAGTCTCACATGGTGTTGGACCAGATGACGCCAAAAGGTGCACAACTCAAAGACAATGCACCATCAGAGTATGAGAGCTCGGGGATAAGCATTTACACTATGGGAACCTCATTTGCCAGTAAAAATATGATAATTGGTTTTTTACCCTTCTATCTGGCAACAAAACTGACACCTTTTTACAAGGAGTCATTTTTGCATAGACCACAATACCTGCGGTCGTAATGCAAACAAAACACACAACTCTGATAATGTATGCACTGTCCTTGAAGTTGATTGGTCCACACCCGAGACAGCTTTCCTTAGAGCCTAGTCTCACATGGTGTTGGCGTCATCTGGTCCAGATGACGCCAAAATTTAAAATTAATAAAAGTAAAATAAAAATAAAATAAAAATCACGACGTTTCGGAGGCAACACAAGCTTCCGTCTTCAGGTGGAACCGTCACAGCACGATTGCTGCATCAAGTAAAAAAATAAAATAAATAAAAATAAAATAAAAATCACGACGTTTCGGAGGCAACACAAGCTTCCGTCTTCAGGTGGAACCGTCACAGCACGATTGCTGTATCAAGTAAAACATTTAAATAAATAAAAATAAAATAAAAATCACGACGTTTCGGAGGCAACACAAGCTTCCGTCTTCAGGTGGAACCGTCACAGCACGATTGCTGTATCAAGTAAAAAATTTAAATAAATAAAAATAAAATAAAAATCACTACGTTTCGGAGGCAACACAAGCTTCCGTCTTCAGGTGGAACCGTCACAGCACGATTGCTGTATCAAGTAAAAAATTTAAATAAATAAAAATAAAATAAATATCACGACGTTTCGGAGGCAACACAAGCTTCCGTCTTCAGGTGGAACCGTCACAGCACGATTGCTGTATCAAGTAAAAAATTTAAATAAATAAAAATAAAATAAAAATCACGACGTTTCGGAGGCAACACAAGCTTCCGTCTTCAGGTGGAACCGTCACAGCACGATTGCTGCATAAAGTAAAAAATTTAAATAAATAAAAATAAAATAAAAATCACGACGTTTCGGAGGCAACACAAGCTTCCGTCTTCAGGTGGAACCGTCACAGCACGATAGCTGTATCAAGTGAATGATGAATTCCAATAAAACAGTCCTTGTATATATACTGGTTGAGGGTGGGAGGAGCCATATATACAAGGACGGTTTTCTTGAAATTTCTCGGACAAAGACGGTGGAGGTCACCGCATCATCATCATCATCGCCGCGTGGCGCTTTAAAACGTGCTTTCACGGCCGTCTGGAACGTTCTGCCCTTCCGATGTTAGGAAGCCAACTGGGAGCTCTGCCACTTTTAAATCATCATCATCTAGATGGACAAACTCATTTCTTTACAACTGCTTTTTCTTGTGTTTAGTTTGACGCTCTTCCCCCGCACCTCCGATGCTAAAAAGAAGTTCAACACGCGTACCTACACAGTACACGCCATTGGCATGGTTTGTATTATTATCACTACAATACCAACAGCTGTCTCTTTCTTTTTCCCATCGCAGAGCAGCAACAACGAGTTCAGGACTCGTGCTGTTAAATGTATTCCCTCTTCCTCCTCCTCCTCGATCTTCCAAGTTTAGTTTATTTTTTATCGCCACGATTGCTCCCCTATCGGTTGTCACGTCGTCATGACCCCCCCCCCCCCCCCAAAACAAAAAATAAAAATTTACACCATTGGAACCTCATTTGCCAGTAAAAATATGATAATTGTTTGTTTACCCTTCTATCTGGCAACAAAACTGACACCTTTTTACAAGGAGTCATGTTTGCATAGACCGCAATACCTGCAGTCATAATGCAAACAAAAGACAGAACTCTGATAATGTGCACTGTCCTTGAAGTTGATTGGTCCACACCCGAGACAGCGTTCCTTAGAGCCTAGTCTCACATGGTGTTGGACCAAATGACGCCAAAAGGCGCACAACTCAAAGACAATGCACCATCAGAGTATGAGAGCTTGGGGTGAGCATTTACACCATTGGAACCTCATTTGCCAGTAACAAAATATGATAATTGTTTTATTACCCTTCTATCTGGCAACAAAACTGACACCTTTTTACGAGGAGTCATGTTTGCATAGACCGCAATACCTGCAGTCATAATGCAAACAAAAAAACATAACTCTGATAATGTATGTGCACTGTCCTTGAAGTTGATTGGTCCACACCCGAGACAGCTTTTCTTAGAGCCTAGTCTCACATGGTGTTGGCGTCATCTGGTCCAACACCATGTGAGACTAGGCTCTAAGGAAAGCTGTCTCGGGTGTGGACCAATCAACTTCAAGGACAGTGCATACATTATCAGAGTTGTGTTTTTTGTTTGCATTATGACTGCAGGTATTGCGGTCTATGCAAACATGACTCCTCGTAAAAAGGTGTCAGTTTTGTTGCCAGATAGAAGGGTAAAAAACCAATTATCATAATAAAAATGTATTCGTCCGGGAAACTCTCGCACAGAGGTCCGCAAGACCTCCCTCCCTCCGTCGGCTGACTTAGAGAAACGTCCCGCGGAAGTGGACATCGCGAAGAGAGCTACATCTGAGAGATCCCGTCGAGAGAGTGAGAGAGATGGGAGGGGGGGGGGGGAGAGACAAATTCAACTCAATCGAACTTTTGTTTTATTAATCTACCCACGTGACTTTACCGAAAGAACCAAAGAGTATGGATTCCCGCAGTCACGAAAGCTTCAAATCAAGATTCAATCGAACTCTTGAAACTGCACTTTCCTCGCCCGCTCTTCCGCGTCAAAGGGACGTTCAGCACACGCCAGCCATACACTCGCGTTTTTAGTTGTCAGAGCTGGAATTTAACCAAGTTAAATATAAAACCAAAATAGTATGGGACTGCATTTCGTGAGACCATCAATATCACTGCGCTAGAGCACCCGGCGAATCGCAACTCAGAGTCTATGCAAGTCTCTGGGTCTCTAAGTCTACGGGGTCACGATGTGAGTCCGTGGGTCTCTTTGTGAGCCTATGGGTCTCTATGTGAGTCTATGTGTCTCTATGTGAGTCTATGGGTCTCTAAGGGAAACTATGGCATCTATGTGATTATATATGTCTCTATGTGAGTCTATGGGTCTCTATCTTAGTCTATGAGTCTCTATGTGAGTCTGTGGGTCTCTATGTGATTCTATGGCATATATGTGATTACATAGGTCTCTATGTGAGTCTATGGGTCTCTATCTTAGTCTATGAGTCTCTATGTGAGTCTGTGGGTCTCTATGTGATTCTATGGCATATATGTGATTACATAGGTCTCTATGTGAGTCTATGGGTCTCTATCTTAGTCTGAGTCTCTATGTGAGTCTGTGGGTCTCTATCTAAGTCTATAGGTGTCTATCTAAGTTCACGGGGTGTCTATGTGAGTCTGTGGGTCTCTATCTAAGTATATGCGTCTTTAAGTCTACGGGATCTGTATGTGAGTCTGTGGGTCTCTATGTGAGTCTATTAGTCTCTATGTGAGTGTATGCGAATTTATGTGAGTCTGTTTGTATCTATGTAAGTCTATGGGTCTCTATCTAAGTATGCGGGGTCTCTGTGTGAGTTTATGTGTCTATATGTGATTCTATTGGTCTCTATGTGATTCTATTGGTCTCTATGTGAGTCTATGGGTCTCTATGTGAGTCTATGCGTCTCTATGTGAGTTTGTGTGTATCTATGTAAGTCTATGGAGGGCTGGGGTTTAAATGCAGGGCTGCAGTTTAAATGCAGGATTGGGGTTTAAATGCAGGACTGGGGTTTAAATGCAGGATTGGGGTTTAAATTCAGGACTGGGGTTTAAATGCAGGACTTGGGGTTTAAATGCAGGACTGGGGTTTAAATGCAGGACTGGGGTTTAAATGCAGGACTGGGGTTTAAATGCAGGACTGGGGTTTAAATGCAGGACTGGGGTTTAAATGCAGGACTGGGGTTTAAATGCAGGATTGGGGTTTAAATGCAGGACTGGGGTTTAAATGCAGGACTGGGGTTTAAATGCAGGACTGGGGTTTAAATGCAGGATTGGGGTTTAAATGCAGGACTGGGGTTTAAATGCAGGACTGGGGTTTAAATTCGGGACTGGGGTTTAAATGCAGGACTTGGGGTTTAAATGCAGGACTGGGGTTTAAATGCGTGACTGGGGTTTAAATGCAGGACTTGGGGTTTAAATGCAGGACTGGGGTTTAAATGCAGGATTGGGGTTTAAATGCAAGACTGGGGTTTAAATGCAGGACTGGGGTTTAAATTCAGGACTGGGGTTTAAATGCAGGACTTGGGGTTTAAATGCAGGACTGGGGTTTAAATGCAGGACTGATGTTTAAATGCAGGATTAGGGTTTAAATGCAGGATTAGGGTTTCAATGCAGGACTGGGGTTTAAATGCAGGATTGGGGTTTAAATTCAGGACTGGGGTTTAAATTCAGGACTGGGGTTTAAATGCAGGATTGGGGTTTAAATGCAGGATTGGGGTTTAAATTCAGGATTGGGGTTTAAATGCAGGATTGGGGTTTAAATTCAGGACTGGGGTTTAAATGCAGGACTTGGGGTTTAAATGCAGGATTGGGGTTTAAATTCAGGACTGGGGTTTAAATGCAGGACTGGGGTTTAAATGCAGGACTGGGGTTTAAATGCAGGACTGATGTTTAAATGCAGGACTGATGTTTAAATGCAGGATTAGGGTTTAAATGCAGGACTGGGGTTTAAATGCAGGACTGGGGTTTAAATGCAGGACTGATGTTTAAATGCAGGATTAGGGTTTAAATGCAGGATTAGGGTTTCAATGCCGGACTGGGGTTTAAATGCAGGATTGGGGTTTAAATTCAGGACTGGGGTTTAAATTCAGGACTGGGTTTAAATGCAGGATTGGGGTTTAAATGCAGGATTGGGGTTTAAATTCAGGATTGGGGTTTAAATGCAGGACTTGGGGTTTAAATGCAGGACTGGGGTTTAAATGCAGGACTGATGTTTAAATGCAGGATTAGGGTTTAAATGCAGGATTAGGGTTTCAATGCAGGACTGGGGTTTAAATGCAGGATTGGGGTTTAAATTCAGGACTGGGGTTTAAATTCAGGACTGGGGTTTAAATGCAGGATTGGGGTTTAAATGCAGGATTGGGGTTTAAATTCAGGATTGGGGTTTAAATGCAGGATTGGGGTTTAAATTCAGGACTGGGGTTTAAATGCAGGACTTGGGGTTTAAATGCAGGATTGGGGTTTAAATGCAGGACTGGGGTTTAAATGCAGGACTGGGGTTTAAATTCAGGATTGGGGTTTAAATGCAGGACTGGGGTTTAAATGCAGGACTGGGGTTTAAATGCAGGATTAGGGTTTAAATGCAGGACTGGGGTTTAAATGCAGGATTGGGGTTTAAATGCAGGACTGGGGTTTAAATGCAGGACTGGGGTTTAAGTGCAGGATTGGGGTTTAAATGCAGGACTGGGGTTTAAATGCAGGACTGGGGTTTAAATGCAGGATTGGGGTGCAGTGGTTAGCGCTACGCCACGCTACGAACCCCGGCCACCCGAGTTCGATTCCCGCTCACGGCCACCAACGCCAGCGACGAGAATTATCTAAACTGGTCCTGGGCCTCCCCTAGGTCGACTCAGCCTCGCTGGGTGCGGTGCGTGGTGAAGGTCGCCACTAGGGAGACAAAGGCGGCGCGTGCGTGGTTGCCGGCCTTCATCGGTTAACTACCCGCTAACAGCGCTTGCAGTCTGTGACAGACTCTACGGGGGTTCTAGATTTGAAGCTTTCGTGACTGCAAGGATTCATACTCTTAGGTTGTTTCGGTAAAGTCACGTAGGTAAAATTTTTTAAAATTAATCAAAGTAAAATAACACAAATTAAAAAATTCACGACGTTTCGGAAGCAACACTCTACGGGGGGTTTGTGTCTTTTGGAAGGGGGCTGACGGGGGGAGGGGTGCAGAGGGGAGGGGGAGCGGGAGGAAGAAGAGGAGGAGGAGGCAGAACGTTATTTTGTGTTATTTTTTAAAAACTCCGGACCAAATTTGACGTCATTGAGATTAGAAACCCCCCGCTCAAGAAGAAAAAAAAATCGGACCGTGCAACGCGCTTGCTGCTTCGTGTCCTTGTAGGGAGATTCTCTGTCTCTCACCGCTTCAGCTCCTTCGAGCACCCCCCCCCCCAACCCTCCTCCACCACCACCACCCCCTGCTCCCCCCCCTACAAAGATAAAGATCCCCCGTATAGCCTTAACAGACTGTAGGGGCAAGTGCTGTTAGTGAGCACCTATGAAGGCCGGCACGGCACACGAGAGGGTGAGTGGCCAGCACCACGCCCGACCGCCTTTGTCTCCCCAGTGGCGATGTTTACACACCGTACCAGGGTACTCATTTGAGGCTGAGTCAACCTAGGGGAGTCCCAGGACCGGTTCAGATAATCGTCACTGGTCTTAGCCGTGAACCGAACCCGGGTCGCCAGGTTCATAGCGCAGCGCGCTAACCGCTACACCACCGCTCCCCCCCCCCCCTACACACACAACCGCACATCCACACGCATCCGCCTTTTGCGGTATTTCTCCGAGTTCACGACCCGGTGGACTTGCGCGTGTGTAGTTTTTGACATCGTTATTATTTAACAAATTATTATTTTTGGATGGGGGGGGGGGGTCCGATGTTTCAACCCGACCCCCCCCCCCTCCACCTGCCCTGTTTCTCTTCTCTCACCCACCAGAGGACCCGGTTGCGTTATTTCATTATTTCCGTGGCGGTGATGGTGATGACGATCGTTATTTTTCTATTTCTTTACAACCCCCTTTTCTTGTCACGTGTTTTTTTTTCTCTCTTTTTTCTTTTCGTGCCGATTAGCAAATTGCTCCCATTCGTGCGAAAATCCGTCCGCCGGGTTCCCAAGCCACGCCTGCGTTGAGCGGACTTGCCGATCAGCGGTACCAGCGGTGTCAAGATCGCCCCCCCCCCGTAGGAGGAGGCTCGTGAAGGATGCTGCCCGATGCTGCTGCTGCTGCTGCTGGGTCAGTTGGAGGGAAGTCCGCACATTCGTATTCTTCGGTTTTGTCGGTAAAGTCACGTAGGTAAAAAAATGTAAAATTAATAAAAGTTAAATAAAAATAAAATAAAAATCACGACGTTTCGGAGGCAACACAAGCTTCCGTCTTCAGGTGGAACCGTCACAGCCACGACAGCTGTATCAAGTCCGCACCTCCAGCCAACGACGGAGGGCGGAGGAGCGACGCTCACAACAACGAGCGCCGGGTGGCTAAAGCACGGAGAGTTGGCACAGTAGGGGGGCACGGGAGGTGCATCGGCCACTCGTCTCAGTCAGTCGACCCGTGGCACCTGCGGGATCTGCCCCGTGACCTCCTCCTGCCAGCGGGCGATCGACGCTTCACGTGGCCTCAACGTGCACCTAGCCTGGCACGAGCGCTGTTGTGACGTGAACCGCCACTCGGCGGCGAGTGGCGGCTGCTTGTTGTTGTTGACATTGTTGTTGTTGTTGTCATTGTTGTTGTTGTGCGCTGCTCGCTAGATGTTTCACAAAGACACACAAGGTGTCCCCCTACTGTTATTCCATACATCAAAGACAAAGATCCCCCGTGTAGCCTTAACAGACTGTTGGGGCAAGTGCTGTTAGCGAGTAGCACAACCTATGAAGGCCGAAACGACACACGAGGGGGTGGGTGGCCAGCACCAAGCCCGGCCGCCTTTGTCTCCCCAGTGACGATGTTTACTACACACCGCAACAGGTCCTCATTTGTGGACGGCTGCTTGCGTTGTGGCCGAAACGTCGTGATAATTATTTTGTCATGTTTTATTTTTATCATTTTATTATTTCCATTCTACGTGACTTTACCGAAAGAACCAAGAAGAAGGTAGGGCACTGATAAGGGGTTGACAAGGTGTGGGGTTATCTCGCGGGGTTCGTCGCGTTAGTGCGCTAACCACTGCACCACCGCTCCCCCTCCCTCCCTTCCACCCTCCCACCCTCACATTATCTCCCCGTCCGATAGTTTTACGAGGGGTTCTGTCAACAAAGCTCGCCTATTATGGCCCTGAGTTCGTGTGTCGGGGTATTGCTCTTGCGTGTTCGGGAGGCCACGTGGTGGTGGTCTTCCCCGTGGGTTTAACACGTAGCAGGCTTTCGCGACCAATATTGTTCATAATCAACGATTTTTGGGTTTAGATCGCGTTATTTATAAATGTGTCGTAACCCTCCACCACCCGACACGGCCAATCAGTAAAAAAAAAAGTGTCACGTTGACAAAAGACAAATAGTTCACTGCTTTAGCCCACCGGTGTGTTGAAGCGTGAAACCACAACATTTACAATTTGAGTAGTACGACGTTTCGCTGGTAATTGCATCCAGCATCATCGGGCAATTCGCCAGAATGGTGGGTGTAGAGGGGAGCGTTTTTCCGTCACAGTTCCTATGATCACTGTTTCATTGCTTTTATGGCTTTATTTTGGTGATTTCGAAAAGTGTATTTGTTTGGCCATGTTTGTTTGTTGTAGTACAGAGTTAGACTGATGGCCTTAATCTAAGTTGTCTTGTGGTTGTTGTTGTTGTTTGACTTGCATCCCACTGGGATGTTTGCACACAGCGTTGGTGTACACGGTACTTTTTCTGCAATATTTTGCTGTCTTTTCTTGGATTTTCTGTTTGCGCTTAGTCACATAGTCACTTTAAGATGTTTTTTTGTTCATGTTTTAGTTTTTTGTTTGTTGCGGTTGCACCCGATTCAAGAGCCGAATGGCTCACAGGGCTATACCTAATACTTGAACTTGAACTTGCCCGACGGGACAGATCGTAGCTCGCGAGCCTAACACTCACTGCCGATGAGACTCCCTTCACCCCCACCCCCGCACAACCAGAATCTCGACAATCTCTGCGCCGTATCGGGGCTGCGCGAAGCCGCCCGCCTGACGGAGCGAAACGGGACGCGTTCGGCTTTATAGGCGGAGGCAGACACAGCGGGAAGTTTCTGCTTGGCACGAGTCGCGATGTTTCCCTCGATATCCGCGGGTGTTCGGTTTGGCACCAGTCGCGCTGTTTCCCTCGATATCCGCGGGTGTTCGGTTCGTGCGAACGTCACTGCTGCCTTGTGCTGCCGAGCCAATACTACGCGCAACTCACTCTACGCGGTTTGAATTCGGTATACAGTGATCCCTCGTTTATCGCGGTTAATGGGGGCCGGAACCCCTTGCGATAGCTGAAAATCCGCGAAGTAGGATTGGCCCCCCTAGGAATTTCCGTCTATGTGTGTGTGGGTACCAGAATGTTTAAAATATGTATATTTATACTTTATATATTTTACTTAAATCTATTTAATTACAAAACCTTAATATTATACATTCACTCTCTCTCTCTCTCTCATACGATACGTATTATGGTGTTCTACAATCACCAATGACAGTAGTATCTTGAGACTTGACTCCAGTAATGACGACGACGACGATGACACTGACGATGACAATGACGACGATGACAGACCTGTGTGCAGTTCGATGAATGTGATGATGAATGATGATGATGATGATGGTGTTACTGCACAGGTATAATGAGGCCTTTAAATCAGTTCGAAAAATCCGCGATGCACTGAGGCCGCGAAACTTGAACCGCGAAGTGGCGAGGGATTACTGTATGTGCCTCTAGGCAGGCAAGCCGTCTCACGCACAGAGATACGCGCATCGAGATACGTACACGTATAGATACGTGTTTTTTTTACAATTTACACTCTTTTTAAATCCTTTATATTAAGTTCGCTTGCTTGCTTGCTTAGGACCGTGCAAATCTTTCGGTCGTTTTTTAACCCACTTCCCGTGATCCAATCGAGCTGACGTTTTCCACACAGACTCGTTGTGCGTGACAATTAATTTTCGTGAAAATTTTTGTTCCAAAATGTTACACTTTATAGGACAAAAATATTATATTTAATTACCAATTGCTTAATGGTGCAATGCAATCATCTGACCCATAGGTGGCAGCCATCTCAAGCCAGAGGACGAGAGGACTCTAGCCGCCACGCATATAAAGGATTTAGAGTGAAAAACTTTGTTTTTACGGGTTATACTTGTTTACCAGGTAAGGCGCACTGAGCTCTTTCTCTGATGCGAACCTGGTCAACCCAAATGATAGTTCAACGAAGTGTCTTATCATCTTTCTAGATTTGAAGCTTTCGTGACTGCAAGGATTCATATTCTTAGGTTCTTTCGGTAAAGTCACGTAGGTAAAAAAAAATTAATGAAAGTAAAATAAAAATAAAAAAAAAACGTCGTGATTTTTACTTCATTTTTATTTTACTTTTATTAATTGTAATGTTTTACCTACGTGACTTTACCGAAAAAAACTAAGAATATTCCTTATCATCGTCTGCGATGTGTGGACATTGGGACCTTATGGCGCTACCATAGTGTCCCCGGCTCTCGCACAATGTCCGTGATGAAGTCGTTTTTAGTCTGTTGATGGTGAGCGACGTGGCAATCGACTCATCTCGAGGGAGCTGTACACTTTCGATTTAAAGCTTCTTTCGTGACTGCAGGGATTCATCTTCTTGGTTCTTTCGGTAAAGTCGTCACGTAGAAGGGAAATAATAAAATAATAAAAATAAAACATAATAAAATAATTCTCACGACGTTTCAGACGCTGTCTTTCTGACAGCCCTGTTCTTCACCTGAGGACGGCTGCTTGCGTTGTGGCCGAAACGTCGTGAGAATTGTATTTTATGAAGTTTTATTTTTATTATTGTATTATTTCCCTTCTACGTGACTTTACCGAAAGAACCAAGAAAATGAATCCCTGCAGTCACGAAAGCTTTAAATCGAAATTTGATGTCGGATTGATTGGTACCCCAGTCGCGGAGTTATGTAACACCCGTTGAGAAAAAAAGTGTCCCAGAAATAAAAAAATATTTAATTGCCTCGGCCAGTTTTGCATTATTTGGCACCCCGGGGTACCGCCATGAGGATCAATTACAGCAGCCAAATAATTCCCAACTCGCGACGTTGATTCTAAATGTGGGAGGGGAAAACCGGAGGACCCGGAGAAAAATCCACGCGACCACGGGGAGATAGAGAGAGAGAGATGCAAACTCCACATCTACAGCAGGCATTAGGGTCGGGATCAAACCCCACGACCTCCTGTACACCAGGCGAGGTAGTTAACATCTCCTAGCCACCGTGATGATGATGAGAGAGAGAGACACGCAAACTCCAAATATACAGCAGGCGTCAGGTTCGAGATCGAACCCATGATCTCCTGTATACCAGGCGAGGTAGTTAACATCTCCTAGCCACCGTGATGATGATGAGAGAGAGAGACACGCAAACTCTAAGAATACAGCAGCAGGCGTCAGGGTCGTTATCAAACCCACGACATCCTGAATGCCAGGCGAGGTAGTTAACATCTCTGAGCCACCAACACCTCCTCTACCACCACCATCTCTACCGACACAACCACTTCTACCATCACCATCACCACCACCTCCACCACAAACTTAACCACCACCACAAACTCCACCATCACCACAACCACAAACTGCCCCACTACCACCACAAACTCAACCACCGCCACAAACTCCATTACAACAACCACCACCACCGCCATCACCACCACAATCTCTACTACAACCACCACCACAAACTGCCCCACCACCACCACCACCACAAACTCAACCACCACAACAACCACCACCACAAACTGCCTCACCACCACTACAAACTCAACCACCACCACCACCGACGCCACCACCACCAGAATCTCCACAACAACAACCACCACCACAATCTCCACTACAACAACCACCACCGCCACCTCCACCGCCACAAACTCAACCATCACCACCGCCACCGCCACCAGAATCTCCACCACAACAACCACCACCACAATCTCCACTACAACCACCACCACAATCTCCACTACAACAACAACCACCACCACCACAACAACCACCGCCACCGCCACCACCACAAACTGCCCCACCACCACCACAAACTGCCCCACCACCGCCGCCACAAACGCAACCACCACCACCACAATCTCCACTACAACAACCACCACCACCACAACAACCACCACCACCGCCACCACCACCGCCACAAACTGCCCCACCACCGCCACAAACTGCCCCACCACCACCAGAATCTCCATAACAACAACCACCACCACCACCACCACAACCACCGCCACCACCGCCACCACCACCGACCCGCCGTCCGGGGCCTGCACTCACGTAGATGAGCCCCGAGTAGTAGCGGTCCTTGAGGTTGTGCAGCACCGACGCCTCGTTGAGGCACGTGAGCTCCGCCATGTCCTCCACCTTGGAGAACTTGGGCGGGTTCATCTTCTGGACATCTCCCTGGCTCACGGTGATCTTCTTGCTGCTCTCCACTAGCTCCACCAGCACCTCGTCACCCTTTTCCTCTGCGGGGGGCAAACACGCGGAATGGATTTACTCCGACGGCGGACGGGATTTCGGATCGAGGGCTGGTTTTTTAAAAATCCTTTAGGTTAAGTTCGCTCGCTCGCTCGCTTGCTTGCGCGCTTAGGACCGTGCAAATCTTTCGGTCGTTTTTTTAACCCACTTCCCGTGATCCAATCGAGCTGACATTTTGCACACAGACTCGTTGTGCGTGACAATGCATTTTTGTGAAAATTTTTGTTCCAAATTTTTACACTGTTTAGCGAATGCTTTTAAAATATTTATTTACCAATTGGTTAATGCTGGCACACAATCATCTGACCCATAGGTGGCAGCCATCTCAAGCCAGAGGACGAGAGGACTCTAGCCGCCCCGATGCCACGCATATAAAGGATTTATAGTGAAAAACTTTGTTTTTACGGGTTAATTTTTTTTTACTGGAAATGTTTTTTTTTTTTCAAACGAAACTTTTTTTTTTTACATTTAAAAAAAAATCAGTTAAGGCCCCAAACTTAGTTTTGTAGGTCTTTTTTTTTAAGAAGCGATCTGACCATCTTCATCATTGGACCTCCTTTGCTAGTACCAAAATATAATAATAGGGTTTTCTTATTCATATTCTTAGGTTTTTTTCGGTAAAGTCACGTAGGTAAAAAAATTTAAGAACCAAAGAGTCGGTATTAATTTACTTTTCAGAAGCGACCTGGCCACAAATCATCGCTCAACAAAGCGGCTTATCCCGTGGAAATGTTCTAGCAAGCGAAGTCATCTAAATCACATCAGTGGGCGTTGCTAAATGTGGATGAGCTACTCTGTAGACCTGTCATTTAATGATGGTCAGATATAATAATAATTCTGGCAACAAAACTGAAACCTTTTTTTACAAGAATTCATGTCTCGTCTCAAGACGAGGCACAAAAGAAAGCTGTCTCTGGTGGTGGACCAATCAGCTTCAAGGACAATGCAAATATTATCAGAGCGTGTTTTTTGTTTGCATTTTGAGCGCAAGTATGGTGGTTAATGCAGACATGAATCCTGGTAAAAATGTTTCAGTTTTGTTGCCAGAGAAAAGGGGAAAACCCCCTATTATTAGATCTGACCATCATTAAATGACAGGTCTACGGAGTGGCTCATCACCCACCCTACCCACTCACCCCACCAACCCCATCCACCCCCACCCATCCACCAAACCCCACCCACCCCACCCACCACCCTCACCCCACTCACCCCATCCCCTACCTACCCCACTCACCCCACTCACCATCACCCAACCCATCCACCAAACCCCACCTACCCAACTCATCCCACTCACCCCACCCACCCCATCCACCCCACTCACCCCATCCACCCCACCAACCCCACTTACCCCACCAACCCACCCCACCCCACCCACCCCACCCACCCACTCACCCCATCCACCCCACTCACCCACCCACCCCAACCACCAACCCACCCCACCCACTCACCCCACCAACCCACCCCACTCACCTCACCCACCCCACCCACCCCACTCACCCCAAACACCTACCCACCCCACCCCACCCACCCCACCCACCCCCCCACCCACCCACCCACCCCACCCCACCCACCCACTCACCCACCCACCCCACTCACCCCACCCACCCACCCCACCCCACCCACCCCCGCACCTTTGACGCTGGCCGCCTCGAACCCATGCTTCTCGGAGGGCACCCACACGAGCCGCTTGGCGCTCCAGTCGGCCTGCGCCGCGGGGTTATTCACGGCGCCCTTGTCCACGAACAGGTACTGCTCAGCCTCCACGTCCACCGACGACGCCTTGGCAGGGGGGGTCACCGCTGGGGCAGCAGCCGCTGGAGCAGCCGCCGACTTGGTGACGGTTGGAGTGGCCGTGACACGACCCGGTGCCACCTTGCCCGGTGGCTGTGACCGCATTGGGCCCGGCATGGTGCTGCTGCTGATGCTGGAGCTGATGTAGCTGTTGCTGTAGCTGCTGCTGCTGCTGTAGCTGCTGTAGCTGCTGCTGTAGCTGCTGTAGTTGCTGCTGCTGTAGCTGTAGTAGCTGCTGCTGCTGCTGATGTAGTTGCTGCTGCTGTAGCTGCTGTAGCTGTAGTTGATGATGCTGCTGCTGTAGTTGCTGCTGCTGCTGATGTAGTTGCTGCTGCTGTAGCTGCTGCTGCTGCTGTAGCTGCTGCTGCTGCTGTAGTTGCTGCTGCTGTAGCTGCTGCTGCTGTAGAAGCTGCTGCTGCTGTAGAAGCTGCTGCTGCTGTAGCTGCTGCTGCTGCTGCTGCAGCTGCTGCGGCTGCTGTAGCTGCTGCTACTGCTGGAGCTGCTGCTGCTACTGCTGTAGCTGCTGTAGTTGCTGCTGCTGCTGTAGCCGCTGCTGCTGCTGGTGAAGTAGTAGCTGGTGCCACTGGATGTGTCGCTTGAAGTCTTCGTGGGAGTCGCTTGGCAATTCCCGAGGCTGGCGACAGACAGGGGACACCGTGTTGATTAGCGCGGTTGGCTACGTACGGTGCGAAAGAAGTTCAACGCACATACATGCACGACGGCAAATGACGAGTGATTCGAATTCCGTGCGTTGTGGGTAACCTACGTTGCGCGCACGTCAAAAGGCAATTATTGTCCACATGGCGTCTGACTGTCTTAACACAGAGACCCATAGACTCACACAGAGACACAGACTCACACAGAGACCCATAGACTCACACAGAGACCCATAGACTCACACAGAGACTCATAGACTCGCACAGAGACTCATAGACTCACACAGAGACCCATAGACTTACACAGAGACCCATAGACTCGCACAGAGACTCATAGACTCACACAGAGACCCATAGACTCGCACAGAGACTCATAGACTCACACAGAGACCCATAGACTTACACAGAGACCCATAGACTCGCACGGAGACCCATAAACTCACACAGAGACCCATAGACTCACACAGAGACCCATAGACTCACACAGAGACCCATAGACTTACACAGAGACCCATAGACTCACACAAAGACCCATAGCCTCACATAGAGACCCATAGACTCACACAGAGACCCATAGACTCATACAGAGACCCATAGACTTACACAGAGTCCCATAGACTCACACAAAGACCCATAGACTCACACAGAGACCCATAGACTTACATAAAACCCACAGACTCACACAGAGACCCATAGACTCGCACGGAGACCCATAGACTCACACAGAGACCCATAGACTCACACAGAGACCCATAGACTTACACAGAGACCCATAGACTCACACAGAGACCCATAGCCTCACATAGAGACCCATAGACTCACACAGAGACCCATAGACTCATACAGAGACCCATAGACTTACACAAAGACCCATAGACTCACACAGAGACCCATAGACTTACATAAAACCCACAGACTCACACAGAGACCCATAGACTTACACAGAGACCCAAAGACTTACATAGACTGAGTTGTGATTAAACTGTCTCGGTCCGGTCACCAAAAACTTGCACGCGAATTTACCCCCCCCCCCCACTCTCGCCCACCTTCACATAAAATTAGATGCTTCATTTAACTTTGGCTGAGTTCCAGCTCTGAGCCTTGTGGAACGGTGAGCTGATCGTCATGTGACGAACCCTCAACGCAGGGCACATCAAAGCCGTTCGCTTAATGTGGATAACGAGCTCGATTTGAAGTGGACCCTCAGCAGTATTTGCTGAGACGTGATTTTTATCAGACGCATGATGATACACTACTAGCGGCGGAGTTACGCTCTCTCCTGCCTCTCCCCTCTCATCTCACTCCACTCCCCTCCACGCACTCTCCTGCCTCTCCCCTCACATCTCACTCCACTCCCCTCCACGCACTCTCCTACCTTTCCCCTCTCATCTCACTCCACTCCCTTCCACGCACTCTCCTACCTCTCCCCTACCTCTCCCAAACAAAAACCGGCACCATAAGTTCAACTCCCACTCACGGCCAACATCAGGGGCGATTCACTTAACCAGTCCTGGCGCTCCCCTAGGTCGACTCAGCCTCAACGGATCACCTTTGGGCGTCCCCCCCCCCCCCCAAAAAAAAACCTTCCACGCTGGGGAGACAAAGGCGGTCGGGCGCCGTTGTGGCCACACCAGCCCTTCGCGCACTACTTTAAATAGGCGCTCGCTAACAGCACTTGTGTGGGCTACACAACGAATCATCATTTATTTGTGGGCCGCTGTTTCGCGCGTGCCTTGCGACTGGCATCATCAGAAAGGATTTTTTTTAAAAGCTGTGAACTAATTATTTCATCTTCTTGGTTCTTTCGGTAAAGTCACGTGGAAGGGAAATAATAAAATAATAAAAATAAAACATAATAAAATAATTCTCACGACGTTTCGGCCACAACGCAAGCAGCCGTCCCCAGGTGAAAAACAGGTCTGTAGGAAAGACAGACCTGTTCTTCACCTGAGGACGGCTACTTGCGTTATGGCCGAAACGTCGTGAGAATTATTTTATAATGTTTTATTTTTATTATTTTATTATTTCCCTTCTACGTGACTTTACCGAAAGAACCAAGAAGATGAATCCCTGCAGTCACGAAAGCTTTAAATCGAAATTTAATTATTTTATTTTCCTGCCAGGTAAGGGCCCACTGCTCAGGCTACGATGGCCGATTTGCTTTTCAGAAGCGACCTGGACATCACGAATGACAGCTCAATGGAAGTGGCCTCATCGTCAAACGTGGGGAAATTCACGGCAGCGAAATAACTCTCAAGCGCTTGTTTATACATTTGCGGAGGGGATCAAAAGCGGAGGACCCGGAGAAAAATCCACGCGACCACGCTGAAGAGAGAGAGAGACGCACATTTTAAATATACAGCAGCAGGCGTCAGGTTCGGGATCGAACCCACGACCTCCTGTACACCAGGCGAGGTAGTTAACATCTCCTAGCCACCGTGATGATGATGATGATGAGAGAGACACGCAAACCCCAAATATACAGCAGGCGTCAGGGTTTTGGATCGAACCCACGACCTCCTGTACACCAGGCGAGGTAGTCAACATCTCCTAGCCACCGTGGCATCCGCGTGATCAGCAGTGACAAACGTGAAACTAAAATTGAAAAGTGTGCAGAGAGGCCTGGAGAGATGCATGCTGGGAAGAACATTGCGAGACACACAGCGAGATGGGAACACGTGGACGAGAGAACATGAACCGTATTCTTAGGTTTTTTCGGTAAAGTCACGTAGGTAAAAAATTAAAATTAAAATTAATAAAAGTTAAATAAAAAGTAAAATAAAAAATAAATGATACAGCTATCGTGCTGTGACGGTTCCACCTGAAGACGGAAGCTTGTGTTGCCTCCGAAACGTCGTGATTTTTATTTTATTTTTTATTTTACTTTTATTAATTTTAATTGTAATGTTTTACCTACGTGACTTTACCGAAAAAACCTAAGAATATGAATCCTTGCAGTCACGAAAGCTTCAAATCTAGAACATGAACCGATTAGAGGCATTCATCTCCATCCAGCAGGGGACAGACCACGACGCCTCTGCTAACAGCATGGAGACATGCCACGCTTTGATTTTAATTGAGATGCAAAGAGAGAGAAAGAAACGCGTGGATGAGAGAACACGCGCAGGTCATAGCCATCGTTCATCTCCATCCAGGAGCGGCTAGATCGTGGTGATCGTGATAAAATTATAATGGAGGTGAGGGGGGGTGGAGGGGAAGATTCACGCTTGGATTTAGACCAAGAAACAAAAGAGAGAGAGTGGATTATAATTTTTTTTCAAATTTGAATTTCGATATTCTTAGTTTTTTTCGGTAAAGTCACGTAGGTAAAAAAATGCAAATTAATAAAAGTAAAATAAAACAAAATAAAAAATTCACGACGTTTCGGAAGCAACACAAGCCTTCCCGTCTTTCAGGTGGAACCGTCACAGCCACGACGGCTGTATCAAGCAGAGGTGTGGACTCGAGTCATGTGACTTGGACTCGAGTCAGACTCGAGTCATGAATTTGATGACTTGCGACTCGACTTGGACTTGCATAACAATGACTTTGTCCCACCTATGAGATGTGGACTCGAGTCATGTGACTTGGACTCGAGTCAGTCTCGAGTCATGAATTTGATGACTTGCGACTCGACTTGGACTTGCATAACAATGACTTTGTCCCACCTATGAGATGTGGACTCGAGTCATGTGACTTGGACTCGAGTCAGACTCGAGTCATGAATTTGATGACTTGCGACTCGACTTGGACTTGCATAACAATGACTTTGTCCCACCTATGAGATGTGGACTCGAGTCATGTGACTTGGACTCGAGTCAGACTCGAGTCATGAATTTGATGACTTGCGACTCGACTTGGACTTGCATAACAATGACTTTGTCCCACCTATGAGATGTGGACTCGAGTCATGTGACTTGGACTCGAGTCAGACTCGAGTCTTGAATTTGATGACTTGCGACTCGACTTGGACTTGCATAACAATGACTTTGTCCCACCTATGAGATGTGGACTCGAGTCATGTGACTTGGACTCGAGTCAGACTCGAGTCATGAATTTGATGACTTGCGACTCGACTTGGACTTGCATAACAATGACTTTGTCCCACCTATGAGATGTGGACTCGAGTCATGTGACTTGGACTCGAGTCAGACTCGAGTCATGAATTTGATGACTTGCGACTCGACTTGGACTTGCATAACAATGACTTTGTCCCACCTATGAGATGTGGACTCGAGTCATGTGACTTGGACTCGAGTCAGACTCGAGTCATGAATTTGATGACTTGCGACTCGACTTGGACTTGCATAACAATGACTTTGTCCCACCTCTGGTATCAAGTAAATGAGAGACCGCAAGAATTACCACCCCGTGTATATCTAATGGTTGAGTTGGCAACACGTGGACGCGTGCCACGTGTTGCGCCAGCGCGCGCGACACTGCTGCCTCAGAGGCGATGGGGATGGCGATGGGATTAAGACCCCCCCCCCCCCTCTCTCCCCCCCCCCCCCACCACCGATTGTTTAAACAATTGCTGCGCCTGGAGATGGAGTCGAAACGTCGGCCGTCGGTTCGCAAAGTCCAGCGGTGCTACTCAAAACAAACAAAAAAAGATTACAGCCATTGTAGCAGCAGTAGCAGTATCAGCAGTAGTAGCAGCAGTAGTAGCAGCAACAGCAACATCAGCAGCAGCTGTAGCAGCAGCAGCAACAGCAGCAGGAGCATCATCAGCAGCAGTAGCAACAACATCAGCTGCAGCAACAGCAGCAGCATCATCAGCAGCAGCGCCAGCAGCAGTAGCAGCATCGCTTCATTAAAAACATGTTAAAGCGCTAGACATTTCGATAGCGTACGGCAAAAAAACCGGTAACCGTTATTTAACCGGGGTTCCTGTTCCTTACGCGTTGGCGGTGAACGCAACGACAAAGCCCCCCCGCCCCCCGCGATAAACAAATCCGGACGATCTTCTTGGTTCTTTCGGTAAAGTGACGTAGAAGGGAAATAATAAAATAATAGAAATAAAATATAAAACCAGATCTGTCTGGTTTTCACCTGAGGACGGCTGCTTGCGTTGTGGCCGAAACGTCGTGAGAATTATTTTATTATGTTTTATTTGTATTATTTTATTATTTCCCTTCTACGTGACTTTACCGAAAGAACCAAGAAGATGACTCCCTGCAGTCACGAAAGCTTTAAATCGAAATCCGAACGATGTTGACAACCAGACTGGGAATGGAGTGGCAGCCAGTTGATGAAACGAGTCGTAAAGTACAACCACCGTGGAGATGGAGCGATGTGATTCAGCTCTTGAACAACAAGACTCTGGGTGGACGTGATGGAGGTGGAGGGATGGAATTCAGCTCTTGTACAACAAGACTCTGGGTGGACGTGATGGAGGTGGAGCGATGGGATTCAGCTCTTGTACAACAAGACTCTGGGTGGACGTGATGGAGGTGGAGCGATGGGATTCAGCTCTTGTACAACAAGACTCTGGGTGGATGTGGTGGAGGTGGAGCGATGGATTCAGCTCTTGTACAACAAGACTCTGGGTGGACGTGGTGGAGGTGGAGGGATGGGATTCAGCTCTTGTACAACAAGACTCTGGGTGGATGTGGTGGAGGTGGAGCGATGGGATTCAGCTCTTGTACAACAAGACTCTGGGTGGACGTGGTGGAGGTGGAGCGATGGGATTCAGCTCTTGTACAACAAGACTCTGGGTGGATGTGATGGAGGTGGAGGGATGGAATTCAGCTCTTGTACAACAAGACTCTGGGTGGACGTGATGGAGGTGGAGCGATGGATTCAGCTCTTGTACAACAAGACTCTGGGTGGATGTGGTGGAGATGGAGCGATGTGATTCAGCTCTTGTACAACAAGACTCTGGGTGGACGTGGTGGAGGTGGAGGGATGGGATTCAGCTCTTGTACAACAAGACTCTGGGTGGATGTGGTGGAGGTGGAGGGATGGAATTCAGCTCTTGTACAACAAGACTCTGGGTGGACGTGATGGAGGTGGAGCGATGGGATTCAGCTCTTGTACCACAAGACTCTGGGTGGATGTGGTGGAGGTGGAGCGATGGGATTCAGCTCTTGTGCAACAAGACTCTGGGTGGATGTGGTGGAGGTGGAGGGATGGAATTCAGCTCTTGTGCAACAAGACTCTGGGTGGATGTGATGGAGGTGGAGCGATGGGATTCAGCTCTTGTACCACAAGACTCTGGGTGGATGTGATGGAGGTGGAGGGATGTGATTCAGCTCTTGTACCACAAGACTCTGGGTGGATGTGATGGAGGTGGAGGGATGGGATTCAGCTCTTGTACAACAAGACTCTGGGTGGATGTGATGGAGGTGGAGGGATGTGATTCAGCTCTTGTACCACAAGGCTCTGGGTGGATGTGATGGAGGTGGAGGGATGTGATTCAGCTCTTGTACCACAAGACTCTGGGTGGATGTGGTGGAGGTGGAGGGATGGAATTCAGCTCTTGTGTCACAAAATCCACGGTGTGGATTGCAACAAAGGTCAACCACTGTGGAGACGGAGCGATGGAATTCAGCTCGCGTGCCCGGGGTGCAGGATTGACTTTAACTTTCACGGAATCCGTGAGAGGCATTTCTTTTAAATTATCCAGCAGCGAATTTAACCGTGGCTGACAATGGCCGGCTGATGATGATGATTTTGTTGAAGATAACGATGATGATGATGTGGTTGATGAAAATGATGATGATGTTGATGTGGTTGATGAAAATGATGATGATGATGAAAACGATGATGATGATGTTGATGAAGACGATGATGATGATGATGTGGTTGATGAAAATGATGATGATGATGAAAATGATGATGATGTTTTTGATGAAAACGATGATGATTATGTTTTTGATGAAAATTATGATGATTACGTGGTTGATGAAAACGATGATGTTCTTAATGATGTCGATGATGTGTAAGGAAATGGGGGGTGGGTGGGAGAGGGGGGGGTTTCCCTTACCTGAGATCTGAGAGAATTCACGACCTCCACTCGCCCTCGCCTCCCGAGAAGAAGACGCGGATGAGAGTCGCGATGCCTTCTCCTGCTGATGCCTCCTCCTGGTTCCTCCTCCTCCTGGTTCCTCCTCCTCCTGGTTCCTCCTCCACCTCCGAGAGCCCCTCCCGAACCTCCCCCACAGCACCCAACCACAGCGGGCCAGGGAGGGCCGACAGCGGGGGGGCAGCGGGGGGGGGGGGCAGGGAAGGGGGTGGTGGTGGAGGTAGTGGTGGTAGTGGTAGTGGTGGTAGTGGTGGGGGTAGTGGTGGTGGTAGTAGTTGTGGTAGTAGTGGTGGTAGTAGTGGTGATGATAGTGGTGGGGGTGATGGTGGAAGTGGTGGTGGGGGTAGTGGTGGTGGTAGTAGTGGTGGTGGTAGGGGTAGTGGTGGTAGTGGTGGGGGTAGTGGTGGTGGTAGTAGTGGTGGTAGTAGTGGTGGTAGTAGTGGTGGTGGTGGTGGGGGTAGTGGTGGTGGTGGTAGTGGTGGTGGTAGTGGTGGTGGTAGTAGTGGAGGTGGGGGTAGTGGTGGTGGTAGTGGTGGTATTGGGGTTAGTGGTGGTGGTGGTGGTAGTAGTGGTGGTGTTAGTAGTGGTGGTGGTGGTAGTGGTGGTGGTGGTAGTGGTGGTAGTGGTGATGGTGGAAGTGGTGGTGGGGGTAGTGGTGGTGGCAGTAGTGGTGGTGGTGGTGGTAGGGGTAGTGGTGGTTGTGGTGGGGGTAGTGGTGGTGGTAGTAGTGGTGGTGGGGGTAGTGGTGGTGGTAGTAGTGGAGGTGGGGGTAGTGGTGGTGGTAGTGGTGGTATTGGGGTTAGTGGTGGTGGTGGTGGTAGTAGTGGTAGTAGTGGTGGTGTTAGTAGTGTTGGTGGTGGTGGCAGTGGTAGTAGTGGTGGTAGTGGTGGTAGTGGTGGCAGTAGTGGTGGTGGTGGTGGTGGTGGTAGTGGTGGTGGTGGTGGTGGGGGTAGTGGTGGTGGTGATGGTAGTGGTGGTAGTGGTAGTGGTGGTGGTTGTGGTGGTGATGGTAGTGGTGGTGGTAGTGGTGGTGAGTCCAGTTCACCATGGCAGTCCAGTTTACCATGGGAGTCCAGTTCACCATGGGAGTCCAGTTTACCGTGGGAGTCCAGTTCACCATGGCAGTCCAGTTTACCATGGCAGTCCAGTTTACCATGGGAGTTCGGTTTACCATGGGAGTCCAGTTCACCATGGGAGTCCAGTTTACCATGGGAGTTCGGTTTACCATGGGAGTCCAGTTTACCATGGGAGTCCAGTTTACCATGGGAGTTCGGTTTACCATGGGAGTCCAGTTCACCATGGGAGTCCAGTTTACCATGGGAGTCCAGTTCACCATGGGAGTCCAGTTTACCCTGGGAGCCAGTTTACCATGGCAGTCCCGTTTACCGTGGGAGTCCAGTTTACCATGGGAGTCCACTTTACCATGGGCAACCTGCATTGCTCCGGGGCCGGAATGTGGCACACACCACACCACACCCCACCACACCACACCGCAACACGGCACACCACAACACGCCACACCACACCACGCTACACACACAGAGACCCATA
This sequence comes from Lampetra planeri, assembly GCF_965212315.1. Classification (NCBI taxonomy): domain Eukaryota; kingdom Metazoa; phylum Chordata; class Hyperoartia; order Petromyzontiformes; family Petromyzontidae; genus Lampetra; species Lampetra planeri. Next base: position 53,421 of record NW_027614872.1, on the reverse strand, counting down.
GACTCACACAGAGACCCACAGACCCACACAGAGACCCACAGACTCACACAGAGACCCATAGACTCACACAGAGACCCATAGACTCACACAGAGACCCATAGACTCACACAGAGACCCATAGACTCACACAGAAAGCCATAGACTCACACAGAGACCCATAGACTCACACAGAGACCCATAGACTCACACATAGACCCATAGACTCACACAGAGGCCCATAGACTCACACAGAGACCCACAGTTGTCCTTCCCCCGGCACCTCCGATTAACGCGGTTGGCTACGTACGGTGCGAAAGAAGTTCAACATACACACACGCACATATCCCGGTGTCACCAGTGGGGAGCGGTGGCGCTGCGGTTAGCGCACTGCGCACATAGCCCTGTTCCAACTGACTTAAAGTCTCGAGCACGGCTAAGATCATTGGCAAAGGGGTTCATCTGAGCCAGACCTGGGGAGTACCCCTCGGCTCGACGATGGGGATACAAAGGCGGACGGGACGTTGGGTGCTGTGCCGGCCTTAATAGGCGCTCGCAGACTTTCACTTTTCCGAGCAGTCTATGGGTGTCTCTTTAGGGGGGTGGGGGGGGGGGATTTTTGTCTTTTGTTTATCTGAGAGAGAAAAAAACATCCGGCAAACAGAGAGAAACACAAATATACACATGCACACGGACAAAGATCCCCCGTGTAGCCTTGACAGACTGTAGGGGCAAGTGCTGTTAGCGGGTAGCACCTATAACGGCCGGCACTGTGGCACACGAGGGGGTGGGTGGCCAACACCACGCCCGACCGCCTTTGTCTCCCCAGTGGCGATGTTTACACACCGCACCAGGTATTCAAATGAGGCTGAGTCGACCTAGGCGAGGCCCAGGACCGGTGCAGATAATCGTCACCACCGGTGTTGGCCGTGAGCGGGAATCGAACCCGGGTCGCCAGGTTCGTAGCGCTAACCACTACACCACCGCTCCTCACACACACACACAGAGACACACCTACTCACACACAGACACGCACAAAAGCACACACACACACACAGAGACACACACACTGACACGCACAAAAGCACACACACACAGAGACACACACACACTGACACGCACACACTGACACACACACAGAGACACACACACACTGACACGCACACAAGCACACACACACACAGAGACACACACACACTGACACGCACACAAGCACACACACAGAGACACACACACTGACACGCACAAAAGCACACACACACACACACAGACACACACACACACACTGACACGCACACAAGCACACACACACACAGAGACACACACACACTGACACGCACACAAGCACACACACACACAGAGACACACACACTGACACGCACAAAAGCACACACACACAGAGACACACACACACTGACACGCACACAAGCACACACACACACAGAGACACACACACTGACACGCACACAAGCACACACACAGAGACACACACACTGACACGCACAAAAGCACACACACACACACACAGACACACACACACACACTGACACGCACACAAGCACACACACACACAGAGACACACACACACTGACACGCACACAAGCACACACACACACAGAGACACACACACTGACACGCACAAAAGCACACACACACACAGAGACACACACACACTGACACGCACACAAGCACACACACACACAGAGACACACACACACTGACACGCACACAAGCACACACACACACACAGACACACACACTGACACGCACACAAGCACACACACACATATAAGGAAGACTCGGGCACTTTAACCGAGTGGTCATGTACGCGTGCAAGCATGGTCAAGAACATGCAAAGCCAAAGAGCCCCCGTATAGCCTTCCAAGTCGAATTGGGGGCAAGTGCTGTTCGCGAGCACCTATGAAGGACGGCAAACACACACACACACGCATCACGTACAGCAACAACGCTGTCATTCATCACCGTGCGTGTGCCAGGCTAGGTGCACTTTGAGGCTAGCTATCTGGAACAAGTCCATAATTATTAGCCGGGGTTTCTGTCACGGGCGAAGTTTGGCTTCTATATTTTTGGGGATGGCCGGGATGTAGCTGCCCCTGATATTAGCAGTATCGGGTGCATAGAATTAGCTTATCTTCTTGGTTCTTTCGGTAAAGTCACGTAGAATGGAAATAAAAAAATAGTAAAAATAAAACATTATACAAAATAATTCTCACGACGTTTCGGCCACAACGCAAGCAGCCGTCCTCAGGTGGAGAACAGGTCTGTCGAGAAGACAGACTCTGAATGACACACCTGTTCTCCACCTGAGGACGGCTGCTTGCGTTGTGGCCGAAACGTCGTGAGAATTGTATTTTACAATGTTTTATTTTTATTATTTTATTATTTCCCTTCTACGTGACTTTACCGAAAGAACCAAGAAGATGAATCCCTGCAGTCACGAAAGCTTTAAATCGAGAATTAACTTACTTTAGATGTTCATTGTAAATCAATGCGATGCACGTGTCCAGTTTCCGCCCATGCTTTTCGTGTGGACGTCTGGACTCGCATTGCCCACGATCCGCTCAGTATCGGATGATCCCAGCAGCAAAAGTTTCAAATGCTACGTGCCCCGCAACTTTCAAGGGCCCCACGCTAAAGACCTTCACGCTAGATTTTAAGTTTTCGTGACTCCAGGAATCCATAATGCTTCACAAGCAGCCTCCCTTTGCCCGTTGCAGATAATTTGTTTATTGCTGGGGTTGTTTCCACCTGATGACGGGCACTTGTGTTGCGCCCGAAACGTCGTGAGTTAATTTATTTTATATCTACGTGACTTTACCGAAATAACCAAAGGGTACTTTCAAGCTATCAATTCCGGTTCAGTGATTCTGCACTTGCTCTATCACTATAGTACTATACCGCCTTTCAACTTTTACGAACGACCGGGTGTTTAAGGTTAGCGATTTGCCGCATTATCTGCCTGTATAGCAAATGAGAAACTACGATTACTTTTCGATTTAAAGCTTTCGTGATTGCAGGGATTCATCTTCTTGGTTCTTTCGGTAAAGTCGCGCAGAAGGGAAATAATAAAATAATATTAACATAAAACAATAAATATTCTCACGACGTTTCGACTGCAACACAAGCAATCATCATCAGGTGTGAAATTCACAGCAAGAAATTGTTCTTATTGTTTTATATTATTTTATTATTTCCCTTGCACAGTTCAATTTGTATGCTTTGACCACCAAAGTGGCTGAATTGGCCAAACATTGTGGTCCAATTTAACTAACAACCGCTCTTTTATATTCTTGGTTCTTTCGGTAAAGTCACGTAGAAGGGAAGTAATATTACATTATTTTATCATGTTTTATTTTTATTATTGTATTACTTCCCTTCTACGTGACTTTACCGAAAGAACCAAGAAGATGAATCCCTGCAGTCACGAAAGCTTTAAATCGAAATTTTACAAATACTATGCAAGTAAAAAAAAAAATCCGTGTTTTAATATTTACATGTTTTTTTTAAATTAAGCGCACCTTTATAACATCAAATGCTACAAGCCCGGCACTTAGCTTCATCCTCCACTGGATCCAGGCACAGCAGCATCAGCAGCATCAGCCGCATGAGCCACACAGCCATGAACCTCACCGATTGTCCCCGCTCCACAACTTGCACGTGGCAGGGAGGGAGGGAGGTCACACACGTGTCACCCGGACCCAAGGGGCAAGCGATGGGGTACATTCCCCGCGGCCGTCACGAGCTCACGGTCGTGGCGACCGTCTCCAACGACAGAGAATCACGGTTGGCACATCTTGCGGGCGGCAATCTGCTGGGTCAGTGGAAAGATCGACTCTGTGTGGGTGTTGAACTTCTTTCGCACCGTACGTAGCCAACCGCGCTAAGCGGAGGTGCGGGGGAAGAACAGCAGACTGTAGGTCTCTGTGTGAGACTATGGGTCTCTGTGTGAGTCTATGGGTCTCTGTGTGAGTATATGGGTCTCTGTGTGAGTCTATGGGTCTCTGTGTGAGTCTATGGGTCTCTGTGTGAGTCTATGGGTCTCTATGAGAGTCTGTGGGTCTCTGTGTGAGTCTATGGTTCTCTGTGTGAGTCTATGGGTCTCTGTGTGAGTCTATGTGGTTCTGTGTGAGTCTATGGGTCTCCGTGTGAGTCTATAGGTCTCTGTGTGAGTCTATGGGTCTCTGTGTGAGTCTATGTGTCTCTGTGTGAGTCTATGGGTCTCTGTGTGAGTCTATGTGTCTCTGTGTGAGTCTATGGTTCTCTGTGTGAGTCTATGGGTCTCTATGAGAGTCTATGGGTCTCTGTGTGAGTCTATGGGTCTCTGTGTGAGTTTATGGGTCTCTGTGTGAGTCTATGGGTCTCTGTGTGAGTCTATGGGTCTCTGTGTGAGTATATGGGTCTCTGTGTGAGTCTATGGGTCTCTGTGTGAGTCTATGGGTCTCTGTGTGAGTCTATGGGTCTCTATGAGAGTCTGTGGGTCTCTGTGTGAGTCTATGGTTCTCTGTGTGAGTCTATGGGTCTCTGTGTGAGTCTATGTGGTTCTGTGTGAGTCTATGGGTCTCCGTGTGAGTCTATAGGTCTCTGTGTGAGTCTATGGGTCTCTGTGTGAGTCTATGTGTCTCTGTGTGAGTCTATGGGTCTCTGTGTGAGTCTATGTGTCTCTGTGTGAGTCTATGGTTCTCTGTGTGAGTCTATGGGTCTCTATGAGAGTCTATGGGTCTCTGTGTGAGTCTATGGGTCTCTGTGTGAGTTTATGGGTCTCTGTGTGAGTCTATGGGTCTCTGTGTGAGTCTATGGGTCTCTGTGTGAGTCTATGGGTCTCTGTGTGAGTCTATGGGTCTCTATGAGAGTCTATGGGTCTCTGTGTGAGTCTATGGGTCTCTATGAGAGTCTATAGGTCTCTGTGTGAGTCTATGTGTCTCTGTGTGAGTCTATGGGTCTCTGTGTGAGTATATGGGTCTCTGTGTGAGTCTATGGGTCTCTGTGTGAGTCTATGGGTCTCTGTGTGAGTCTATAGGTCTCTGTGTGAGTCTATGGTTCTCTGTGTGAGTCTATGGGTCTCTATGAGAATCTGTGGGTCTCTGTGTGAGTCTATGGTTCTCTGTGTGAGTCTATAGGTTTCTGTGTGAGTCTATGGTTCTCTGTGTGAGTCTATGGATCCCTGTGTGAGTCTATAGTTTTCTTTGAGAATCTATGGGTCTCTGTGTGAGTCTATGGGTCTCTATGAGAGTCTATGGGTCTCTATGAGAGTCTATGGGTCTCTGTGTGAGTCTATGGGTCTCTGTGTGAGTCTATGTGTCTCTGTGTGAGTCTATGGTTCTCTGTGTGAGTCTATGGGTCTCTGTGTGAGTCTATGGGTCTCTGTGTGAGTCTATGGGTCTCTGTGTGAGTCTATGGTTCTCTGTGTGAGCCTATGGGTCTCTGTGTGAGTCTATGGGTCTCTGTGTGAGTCTATGGGTCTCTGTGTGAGTCTATGGTTCTCTGTGTGAGTCTATGGGTCTCTGTGTGAGTCTATGGGTCTCTGTGTGAGTCTATGGGTCTCTGTGTGAGTCTATGTGTCTCTGTGTGAGTCTATGGGTCTCTGTGTGAGTCTATGTGTCTCTGTGTGAGTCTATGGGTCTCTGTGTGAGTCTATGTGTCTCTGTCTGAGTCTATGGTTCTCTGTCTGAGTCTATGGTTCTCTGTGTGAGTCTATGGGTCTCTGTGTGAGTCTATGTGTCTCTGTGTGAGTCTATGGTTCTCTGTGTGAGTCTATGGGTCTCTGTGTGAGTCTATTGGTCTCTATGAGAGTCTATGGGTCTCTGTGTGAGTCTATGGTTCTCTGTCTGAGTCTATGGTTCTCTGTCTGAGTCTATGGTTCTCTGTGTGAGTCTATGGGTCTCTGTGTGAGTCTATGGGTCTCTATGAGAGTCTATGGGTCTTTG